>NW_010966274.1:153278-177723 GCF_000463585.1 Tarenaya hassleriana
AGGGGGTAG
Organism: Tarenaya hassleriana; assembly: GCF_000463585.1. Taxonomy (NCBI): domain Eukaryota; kingdom Viridiplantae; phylum Streptophyta; class Magnoliopsida; order Brassicales; family Cleomaceae; genus Tarenaya; species Tarenaya hassleriana. The sequence continues at coordinate 153,288 of NW_010966274.1, forward strand.
TAGCCTCGGTTCAGGAGTATGATTCGGAGGTACTTCTAGTATGCTCCGACTACTCCTCGGGTGGAGGTTCGGAGGTGAGGTCTCCACGTCTAGGTGGAGTTACCTCGGGTAGGAAGCTCAGGGGAAGGGGTGAGCGGGGGAATGCCATGTCACCGGGTAGAGTCGGTGAGGGTAGTAGCGCTAGGGGCGTTTCCTCTCGGGGTGGAGCACGTGCTTGCACGTGTTCCGAGCCTTCGGTAGAGTTCCTATAGGTCGACTAGGGGGTCTTCACGGGGTAAAACCCGTGGGGAACCTTAGTCGGTAGGTGGGGTCCGGGGTAGAGGTCATAGGTCGCTTGATCTCTACGGGGATCAAGAGTTAGGTGTGTTAGTATGACTCAAGGTTGGTCTCGGGGCAGTCGGGGTAGACTCGGGGGACGGGTAGATGTCGGGGCGTGACCCTCGAGGGGCCATTGGTGAGGTATAGACTTCACCGGAGGGGGTCACTTAGACGGTCTAGGGAGTCATACTAGTCTAGGTCTTAGGTAACTTTCGGAAGCGGAGGTGTCGGGGGACACTCGCTTGGGTAGGTTAGGTGCGTCGTGTCACGCTGAGTTGTGTTTATGACACGCTCGGTAAGGACTCCTTTAGAAGGGTAGGTTCAATACGCCTTGAACCATGCCCAGAGGGGGAGTTACATGGAAGTTACGGGATCGGCACTCTAGGGTTAGGCGTGTTTTGCTTGCTCCGTGTTTTTTTTTCTTTTTTGCAGGTTTGCAGAAGAAGGTGGAGATTTGTGGGGTCTTCAGCAAACCCTTTAGGCGAGAAGGAGGCTTTCGAAGCCTAGGTTCGAGACAGAGGGTTTGAGGACGGAGGGGCAATTCGGTCTTTTGGTTTTGTGGTTAATGAAACCCTAAGGTTTCATTTATCGCAACAGACTTGTTTTGGCCGTTTTGGGTTTTAGGGTTTTCTCTGAGTGTGTGGCGAACGGTTCTTGGTTCTCCGGTGTCGGTGATCGGTTTTTCCGGTTGATTTCCGACTGTTTCTTTCTTGTAACCCTAGTAGAACGCTGATCCTCTTCCCGAGACGTAGGCACCGAGTTCTCTCGGTGCTGAACTCGTTATTCCGCTGTGTCGTTCTCTTTCGTTCTTGAGCGTCGGAGTGGTTACGGTGAGGTGTTCGTCGGGCAAATCCTCTACAATATATATAATTAATTCAATTGTTCTACAAATCTACGGGCAATGTATAAGAAGGGAGCTCGTGATGGCTAGCAACATACTTACCTGGACGGGGTCGACGCGCGATCCAGAAGGCGCGTGGCCTAGGCTAGTGACCTCCATTGCACTTCATGAGGAGAATCCTTTATAAAATTATCCTTTAAACTCCTTTATTAATATATATAGATTTATATTTCCATACTCATACGATCGTTGGTTGAACAATGTTCTCTATAAATTAATGCAATTAACTGAACTTTTCTATAAAAAAAATTAGAATGCAAATATATTTCCAAATCCATACTGAGCTTCCACTAATATGGGCCTACGGCCCAAATCTCTCAAAAAACGCGGAGAGCAGATTATAAAAAGTGAGCTCGAGGGGCAACATACTTACCTGCACGGCGGCGCGTGGCGTAGGCTAGTGACTTCCATTGCACTTCGGAGATGGGGAATTGAGCATAAATCGAGTTTGTGAAGTGGAGAGAGGAGAATGTTTTTATAGAAGCATTCAAGTGTTTCTCGAATTACCCAGTTTGGGTAACCCAACCGGTGAAATAGAGATGCAAAACATCTTTTCAGTCCTGAATTCGAGCTTAAAATGGGAGAAGACATCGTAATCTCAATCACTTGACTTGCTCCTAACCCCGATATTAGTTTGGACATCGGTCCAGACACCCGATTGTCCAAAAAAAAGTGTTTTTCGGAGTTCACGTTGACAAAGTGAACAGACACTGGACCCACTCAGTAGCTTGCTGCCGAGACTCACGACGCGTTGCTCTACCGCGAGGGCCTGGCGTACCCCTCTCAAATACTAAATTTAAATTTCTGTAGGATTGATTATTTCTTATTCTTATGTTGCACCCTAGTTTGTATTCTTACAAGCGTTACATTTCCTGTTTTGGTTTCCTGAATTTTTGTGTATACGTGATTTTTAGTTTATAAGATTTGCCTTAAACAAAAAAAAAAGTTTTCAGTTGTTATAAAAATAATTACTAACGTTAAAATGAACATTTATTATTCTAATGAGTATCATTTAAATTGTTCAAAATATTTTGATGTGAAAAAGTTCAAAACAGGGTATAAAAATTGGCTTATGTTAAAACATATGGTATACTTTAGTAAAAGGTGAATTAATAGTTCGTTTTTTGCTATCACACCGTGAATTTTATCCGTTATCATTTTAACTGAGACAATGATGAAAACAGAGACGCAGAGAGCGATCGAGAGAAATAGTGAAAAAAAAACTCTAATATTTCCATTCAATATTTGTTTTAAATTTTTTAGTTATCGTTAAACTCTCGGCCCGCGGCCAGTCCCGGAGGCGGCCGCCGTCTGGACCCCGGCCAGACGTGGTCCCTAAACGTGGCCCCGGGAACCCGTATGGCACGTATTTGGGGCCGGACCAATTGTAACTTCGACGGTTCGGGCCGTGGTCGGTGCGAAACCGGTGACTGCGGTGGCGTGCTGCAATGCACCGGTTGGGGCCAACCTCCGAACACTTTGGCTGAATATGCTTTGAACCAGTTCAATAACTTAGACTTTTACGACATCTCACTCGTTGATGGATTCAACATTCCCATGGAGTTTAGGTAAAGAAAACATCTACCGAATATATGTTTGGATATATGATATATTTTGGTAATGCTTGGTAACAATTTAGTAACCTAAAGGGTAACACAACAAATTTCGTTACCAAAACACGATAATTTCGTTACCAAAGAAGAGCGTTACAAATTGATAACGCTTGATAACGATTTTTTTTGGAGTTTACGCTATATTTTCGTTACTTTTTTTCGTTAACGAAGGGCAACACTATATCATAAATTTACGTCCGACACGTTAACACTATATTCTTCAGTGCTACGAACTCGAACTGCCGACGCATAGTGTATAGTGAAAAAAAAACTCTAATATTTCCATTCAATATTTGTTTTAAATTTTTTAGTTATCGTTAAACTCTCTTATTTATAAAGAAAATTGTAATGTCACAAGTGGAAGTTAAAAATGAAATAAAAGGTAATCTATAATATATTCGGAGGATACCTTTTTATTTAAATTTATCCTCGTGTGTATTTCACGTCAAAAATTCGATCTCACTTTGATTAGTTTTCGAATAACAGTTTTTTGGTTTATGAATGTCCAATTTTTGCCCCAACAATAAGTAAATGATGAGAGAGGTACGATGTAACCATTTCAGAGAAACGCATATATTTGATATTTTCCAAATCCATACATGGGCTTTGGCTAATGTACGCCCATGGCCCAAGTTGGTCACAAAATGGAAATCCCACATCGGGAAAATAGCAAGACTCAAACAAGCAGAGGGAAGCATAAGAAGGGAGCTCGAGAGAACGACCAACATACTTACCTGGACGGGGTCAACGCGCGATCTAGAAGGCGCGTGGCCTAGGCTAGTGACTTCCATTGCACTTCGAAAGGGCGCTTAGCTTAAGGTCTCCCCAAGTGGGAGAGCCTACGTCATAATTTGTGGCAGCGGGGGCCTGCGTTCGCGCGGCCCCTACCAAATATATCTAATTTTTTTGTATGTTTTTCTGGTTGATAATAATTATAATTATTATTATTATAATTATCATCATGTAGTACTCGGATAGTCCATTTTAAAATTATATTTGGAAGTCTTTTCTTCCCTTTTAAATCCTTTATGAAACTTGATTAATATATCCACGCGTCGTCATTCTTAATCTTTTATTAATTGTCGTTACATTAATTGGAACAGAAAAATGTATCAAGTTGCCCGGACATTAGATTACGGTTGGGTTTTGTGAAATCGAGTGGAATTGGAATCAAATTGAAGTTTTCTTTTATCATATTTGTTTCTCATTTTCTATTATATATGCCAAATAAACTCTTTTTGTTTCATCAATGTGCAATGCATAATTACGTCTTGTACCATTGATTCAATAGTTTTATCCACATTGTCCGATTAATTATTATTCACTGTCGATCTCTAAAATATACGATCTGTATGATCTAATCAAATATCGTCAAACTTTTTAATCTCCATTTTTTGTTGGATTGAATCGATTCTATTTCAATCGTCGGCCAAAGATTTGTGAGATTATCTCGACCTTGAGAAGAGGAGACAAAAAATTAAAATCTCATGACAAAAAAATCATTTGATTCAAATTCCTCTCATCAATTTCATAAACCCAAACCACAATCTAATGATATAAATTAATGTTGAAATGAATAAGAAGTTGAAAGTCTTGTTGCAAATCAAAATGTGTGACGGAACTTTTTGGCCAAACAATTCGAAACTTTTTCTATTCCAATTCCAATTATTATTATTATTTTCTATTCCAATTATTATTACTAGAGGAGGACCCGCGCGATTCGCGGGTTATTATGTTGATATATTAATTAGTTTTTTCCATGAAATTTGATCATATGAATATTAAATTAATAATATATATTTTTTATTTATTACAAAAATATATCGGTCAATTAGTGTATTGTAAAGTTTTTATTTATTATATACTAAGAATATGAGTTTTTTGTCGATATATTATATAAAATTGATGTCAATAATTTGTTTCTGTGGATCTCGGTAATATTTTGCTATCTACTAAAAAATTAATTATTAGATAATTTAAAATAATCAAATTCCTTTTTATTGGTTGATCTAATCTTATACAAAAATTAAATTAAATTATATATGCAACAAAGGAAAAAGTATAAAAGAACACATCCTTGGAAATTAAATTTGACATTATTATATTAATTTAGCTCATATTTTAAATTAATTAGTTGTTCTATCATTCTATACCAATATATATATATATATATAAAAGAAAAGATAACTATAATATTTAATGATATCAACTTTTTATCTGAATAACTAAAATTGTTGTATTTCAAAAATATATATATAGATTGGTAATGAAGAAATTTAAAACAAATTATTGACATAAAAGATACCCATATTTTTTTAATTTTTTTAGTTCTTTATACACATGATATATCTGTGTTTTTAAAACAATTTATTAGACGTATTTTTCATATATCCAACAAATAATCTATATAAATTTATTATTATATTCATATTAATAAATATTAAGATAAATATTCAATTAAAAAAGAACAATCTGTTTCACCTAATTACTTGTCAAAAATGATATTCTTAAAAAGAGACGATAACTTAAAAAATCACGATCTTTTCAAAAAACTTTGGGATAAATTCGTGTAGTTTGTAATTGTATACAAAATTATGAACTTTATTATTTTTGTTATATTTCTACATATTTATTAACTCCACGAATTTTTAAATTTTTAACTTCTATATAAAATCATTAACGTCTAAAATTTTATAAAATTATGGGAATTCAATTTAATAAAGATCATGCTTTTATATTGAAATTACATCATGATTTTATATGTAAGTTTGTGATTTTTTATATTATTTTCTAACATATAAAAAGTAACTGGTGTTAATTATAATATTTGTCTCAAGCGTAGGTATTAAGTTTGCTTGATGCAAATCTTAGTTGTATTTTTTTTTAACTTTCATCGATCAAACACACATTTTGCTTTGAATTATGGAAATTATAATAAAAAAATAAGTGGTAAATTATTTGTTTTCTAACAAAGCGTGAAGACTTTTGTTTTTTCCCCCTCTCTTTGTATTCACTCATACTTATGGTAAACACATGTAATTAGGTTTTATTTTAACATGTAATTATATGATTTTAGTGAACAATGATATATATATATACACACATATATATATATATATTTTGAATGATTCCATTTAAAATTTCTCTTACCATTTTATTTTTTGTGATTTCATTTTAAAATCTTATCATTTAGTTTTACCATAATATATTTATAATTATATTTTTTGTTTATATATTATTGTGGTATAAATCAATAAATTTCATCTAAATAAAAAAAATAACTTTTATTCACAATATAATATTTTATAAATTTCTCTTATTATTTTATTTTTAAAAATAAATTTATTAATAAATAAATAATCAAATAAAAGTAAATAATAAAATTAATTAATAAATCTATATATATAGGCATAAAATTCAGTTTGAATGATTTAACTTAAACTCGAATTTTATTATCTGAAAATTTTATTTATCTTTTATCATAATTTTTATGAAATTTTTTTCTTAATTATATATTTTTAATTTATCTTTTATTGTATTATAAAATAATAAATCTCATCTGAAATAAAAATAAATTTTATTTAAAATATTATATTTTTTAACTTCTCTTATTTAAATGAAGAAGATCCAAAGTATTACAAGTGAATAAGAAGATCTATTTAAAAACACATATAATCACATTGTTTATTCACTATTACTATATACACACGACATACATCACACAATACCCATCAAAACATTATTCATTATCATCATAACTATACACACATATATAGAAGCTCAAGCTAGATGGTTCGACCGGTCGGTCTCGGTCGGTCTCGGTCGATCAGTTGGCTGGGTGGAAGGAAGAGACCGAACATGTGTTCGAGTCTCAGATGAGGTCGGAAGCTTAAGTCATGAATGGGTTCGGGGACATATTTGGAGAACTCTTCATCGGAGCGAACCTGATTCATCAAGCCACAAATCCTCACCGGTGTATATATATACAAGTCGGAGTGCATATATATACGTACATATATACAAAATAAAAAAATACATATATATACATATATATTCATATCCACGTACAAATACAAATATAAACATAAGTATTTCTACGTATATATGTCTATATATATCAAATAAAAAATATACACATATATACATGTATTTATAGAAATATATATGCATATACATACATACAAGTATATTTATATACATACACATACATATATATAAATACATATACACGTGTATATATATACATATATATAATATACATACATACAAAAGAAAATATATATATATATATATATATCCACATACAAATATAAATATAAATATAAATACTCCTATATATATGTATATATAAAATAAAAAAATATACAAGTATATATAGATATATAGGAGTATATATGTTTATATTTGTATTTGTTTGTAGATATGAATATATATGTATATATATGTGTATTTTTATTTGCTTTTTATTTTTATTTTTTTAAATGTTTTGTAATTTTTGTCGGATTTTTTTTTAATGTGATGTGGCATGCTAATATGACAAAATTTTTCATGTAGCATGCCATTACTAATTCGGTAGTATAGTTTTGAAAATTACATTTCTTACCATTTGTTGATTTTTAGTTAACCAATCTAGAAAAGATATATCTACTACCACGCATGTAAGACGCCACGTGGTGTGCCACGTCATCGGTTAATGGACATTTAACACCGTTTTCGAATTGTGTAGGAAATTGCAGTTAGACTGTAGTTCGTGTATCAATTTGGCATATTTGATAATTTGGTGTAATTTTTTATTAAATTAAAAGTTTGTGTAGAAAAAAGTCACTTTAACAAATTCCATATAGAAAAATGTCATTTTTCTTTATAAATATAGTTAAAAATAAAAACAATTAAAAACTAAAAAATTAATAAAAAATTAATAAAAAATAAAATTTAAAATTAAATAATGATGAATAATAAAATAATATATATATACATACACATACATATACACATATATATACTTTTAATAGAAAAGATAATTGTTGTAGGAATAGTCAAAGTTTTTTGTGTAAGGAAATAGTCTAAGTTGATAACCCTTTACTGTGGAAAAAATCACGAAGATTAAAGAACCCACCAGGATGACTTGAAAATATTTTTGGATCATCTTATTACAATATTCATTTAGATAAATATAATAAAAAATGATACGAATTTTTTATTTAATTAATATATAAAAATATATCTATAATATCAAATCTATCGCCTCCGCCTTCGATCCTCGCAATGAGCCTTCTCTCTGAAGACGGCGGAGAAAATCTCGGGGTCACGGTCGATGAACCCATGGCAGCAAGGATAGAGTAAGGGAACGGATATCGGATCGCCGAGACGGTGGTCTCAAATAATTGACCGCCAATGTTGAGCTTCACACTTTAGTCGTAATCGTGAACTGTCTTCTTCTCTATGCGCAGCGATCAATGCGGCTGGGTATAGAACGCGATTGCTTCGACTGATGTGGTAATAGTGATGGGCTTACACCCAATTCTCTTCACTGGAAAATTTATACTCCTTGCTGATACATTATAAATCAAAATAGAAAACCACCAATATTCTTTAGAACAAAAATAGGAATAAAAGAGACATATATATTCACATAATATTTTCTTTGTCTAAAGAACTTATTACAATTTTTGTTTCTAAGAGCTTAGTATAAATGAGAAATCAAATGTCTTTTTTCATGAGAAAAGAATGATAAACAGAGATAAGCAATAAACACATTATTATGAATTCTATTAAAAAAAAGATAATTAAAGTAGACTAAAAAATGCAAATATGTGGGATTGGAAGACTTCCTATTATTCCCACTGGAAAATTAGATGAAAATTGACTTTACGTATGTAAATGCAAAGAGAAACTTACCATAAAAATGGTGGCAATGCACCTGTAAAGTTGTAAAATTTAGGAGAGATATTCTGACGATAGGGAAAAAAAAAAGAAGTTTTGGACGTCTTTCTTTACTTGAATTTGGTACTGTCTTCGAGGTGAGGGTGCTGCAAACCGAGACTTTATCAAATGCATGTCTCTCGACATTGTTCCTTCAGATTTTTATTCTTCTACTTGTGATCTTGATCTTCTCATTATACCGCTGTATCAATGACCACCTCATGTACAATCAGATTATCTCCCAAAATTTTTATACTTTTCATATTATACTAATTGAAATTTTATAGTCATTTTTTGTGCTACAAAACCATGTACAATTAGATTATCTCCATAAAATTCTTGTACTTTGCATATATAGACGAAAATAATATGACACTCATATCTCATTTTCCGTGAACAGGATGTCACATGGAGAAAAATCAATAAATAATAGATTTTTGTATTTACTTAAATTCGGGACTGTGTATTAAATATTTTAGGATAAAAAACAAATATAAGGTTTAAATTGTCATAATATGCAAAATACAAGTTTTTTTAGGTAATCTAAAAATACATGGTTTTTAAGATAAAAAATAATTACATAGTTTAAATTTCTATAATATACAAAATACATAGTTTTTTGGAGATAATCTAAAACTATAGAGTTTTTTTTGGATAAAAAATAAGTATAGGGTTTAAATTAAGACAAAATAAAAGTACAAAGTTTTGTTGGCTATTTACCCAAAATATAAAAATAATATATATAAATCTATTCATAAAAAATAAGAAATAAAATCTATATGTACATACTGATAAACATATATATACACACAAATACGTCGTTATAAATACATGCATATGCATATATATAAATATATACATATAACGAACGAAAATTTAAAAAAAAATGAATGAATTGGGGTAAGGTGATAAAATTAAAAGTTCTGGAAAAATCTGTTATTTCAGTTAGGGTCTTTTAGAACGAAATAAAAGTTTGGGCAGAATTCGAAAATTTCAGAAAATATGGGATTAGACTGCAATTTTTGCTAGGGTTTCTTCTTCTTCTTCTTCTTTTTCCTCCTCCCATGGCCGACCCTAACACCATTGTTGCCTATCTTCCACTCCGATTTGCCTCCTTGCTCGTCGTCGACCATCGACCACCGCCCCGTGGCCACCGCTTCATCACCGTCGGTCCGTTTCTCCATCTTTTCTTAGTTTTTCTTCATCGTTTTCCTTCTCCTTTACCGCCATGGAGTTTTTTCGATTTCCGGCGAACGGAAGCTCGGTTTGGGTTGAGACTTGAAGGGTTTGAAAGCACTTGACGAGTTGAATCTTTTCTGGGTAGTGTCGTCGCCGGAAACGGTGAAACATCGCCGGAAAATCACCGAGAACCGTCGGAGAAAAACGTAGATCTAGGGTGATTTAAGCCGATTTAGGCCAAAATAACTTCGGATTTGGATTCCTTGATTGGTTTTACATAGGAAACAAAAAAAAATTAAATGATTCCTTGATTGATTTTCTATTTTTACGAGTTTAGAATTTTAGACTTATGTTATTTTAGACTTCCGCTGTAGACATATGATTTTGATGGTTGATTTTAGAGTAAATCGTATTTTTTTTTATAACCCAAGTGACGATTCATCAATATCCGAAATACCGGATTTTGGGTCGTTACAATACATGATATGTATATATACATATATATTTAGTTTTCTTATCAATTTCCAAATTAATATTGATTCGTGTATATTTTAACATAATATTTTATCTTGTATCAAAATAATTTACTTTGATTTAATATTTCTTTTGATTTTAAAATCATTATTTTCATTGATTTACTTATAAAAATGAAAATATATAAATATAAATTTAAAGATAAATGAAAATATAAAATCTAAACTATTCATTTTTAATTAATAATGTTTTTATACATATAAATCCATATAAACATGTATACATGTATATATAGACATATATATTTACATAGACAAATACATCTATATAAACATATATATTTACATGTATATGTACCCATATATACACACATATGCATCCATATAATCATGTATATATGTACACATATACAAATACATTCATACACACATATATACACAAATACATTTATACATATATCTACACATAAGTACATCTATATATGTGTATATACATGCATATACATAAATTAAAATTTTAAAATAAAATATAAAAATACATACATAAAAAATAAATTAGAATATAAAATCAAAACTATTTGTTTTTAATTAGTTGTATTTGTATACATATATCTACATATAAATCAAACATATACACATACAACATATACATAGACATACATGTATAAGCAAATACATATGAATATATGTACATATATATACACACACACAAATACATCTATAAACATTTATATTTATAAATATATGTGCACATATATTTACATGTATATGTACATATATAAATTTATATACATCCATATAATCAATCATGTATACTGTATATATTTATAATATTTGTATATACACTTATACAAATACAAACCCACATATATATAAAATGAAAAGTAGAAAATAAATAAAAATATATATGCTTACAAAAATATTCATTCTTTTTGGATAATCACAACAATACTCGTGTCAAAACAAAAGGATTATCGAAAAACCAATAACATCAAATAATTATAACTCCGTATTGATGGGAACAAATCTTCCATTAACGGTGTTTCTAAGCTACAACAAATTCAAGCGAACAAAGTCAATAACTTTAACATATAAAAGATCCGGAATCAAATTTTAAAAAGAAAATCGTTTTGGTGCCTTATCTACCGCCATGTTTCGCTAAAGTGGAAGACGATGACATCTCTATTCCAAAATCCAACACGATGACATCCTGTTCCAAAATCCAACACGATGACATCTCAATAACTGCATGCATGCAGATGGATCCACCAATAGATATACATATACATATATATATATGTGTATATGATGATGATGATGATGTTACCTGACGGATTGGAGCATGGCCTCCTCGAAGACCGGGGTGGATGGCTCACTCCCGGCGGCGGAGGTACCGTTCAATCGAGCGTTCGGAACCGGTTTCTTGGTCTGCAGTCTGTGGAGTTCGGCGATTGACTGAACCCTAATAGGAATCGTGTTTCTGTCGTGGCAGACGTACTTCTCCTCTGCCGGTGGACTTCTCCATCGTTATCTTCACCAGTGTCGTGAACAAAAAACTGAAGAAAAACACTTCCTAAAATTGAGATCCATGGTCTTCGGCATAGTCGACTAATACATGCATAAAAATGACCATATATATAACCCATAAATATACCGCCCAAAAATGACCAATTAAAATCATATTCTATTTGTGGTAAATTAATTATTCTTTTTCCATGACGGTTCAATGACCATGTTGTTTGTTTTGATTGACGTTCTAATGACCATATGTTGGTTGTTTTAATTTTCCTTTAATTTTTATCTTAATTTTTGCATTAACTCCAATTTATTCGTGACCGTTTCCTGTTCATGTAATAAATTCCATTTTTTTTAATTGCAACATTCTATCGAATGACAATTTAGAGACCATGATACGTTTTTTAGTTTCCTTTTTCTTAAACGATATTAAATATTATTAAATTTTTCATTTACTCCAATTACTCAATAGGAATATGACACCCCTGTACCATAGATATGACAATATGTTTTCTTTTTTTTGTTATATAATAAATATCTATTTAATTTTTATTGTTTACAATATTTTGTTGACATTTTGTTTATATCAATTAACTTATTAATTTTATGTATATATATGATTTTGTTATTGTTAATCAATATAGAACCATCAAGATAATAAATCTATTATTAAATAAAAATCTTAATTTAAAATAGAAGTTTATGTATAATAAAATAATTTTTTATATAGTGAACTGAATATATTTTAGAAATTATCTTTCATATGTTTATAACTAATGAATTTATTTATAACTGTTATATATTATTTATATACAAAGTTAGTGGTGATATAATCAATTTATATGTAGATAATAAATTTTTAAATGACAAACAAAAATTAAAAACAAATGCCACATGGATGATGATGTGGATCCTAGGTGTATTCACCACAATCCTTTAAACACAACTTTTAATATATATATAGATTTTCTATTCCAATTATTATTATTATTATCATTATATTGTTAATAAAGAGTTAAGACAACAGTATGCACGTATATATGTTTATCAAATTTTATAAGCTCTTTAAAAGATAAAATATTTACATACTCTTACACATATACCCATTAAACGTGTAGCTAGTTTGGGCTTCCAAATTCCATTGGGCCGTCCAACTTTGGCCCATTTAAGGTCTACTTTATGTTCGTTTAATATTTGTCCCACATCGGCCAGCTTTAACACAAACAAAAAGGAATCCCTTCTATTTAATGACTCGAAGGCAGCTCCGACAACTTACGGAGCCGTGCGGTGAGCGCAAAGCGAACTATTCTTTCGCCTTTTACTAAAGAATACCGTGTGCTCTCCGCATCAAGCGGCATACGCCTATTTTTGGAGGGGGTTTTCTCATTAAGAGATTGCTCCCATTAATTATCGTGTAAAACTATTTCATATTTCGTGGTATTCTTTTCATCATTTGGTTAAAGCTCTATATATGAAATGTTTGATTCTTTTAACAAATTTAATATTTTCAATAGCGAATAAGAAGCCAAAATGTTCATCCAATATTTGTATATGCATTTTTTGTGAGCTTCATTAATATAGAAATTGTTGTTAAACCATTGATTGGAAAGATATAAAAAAAGTAGATAATTGATCAATAATATATATTAAAAAAAGAAAGGGAGAAAAAGTCATTTCTAGTAAAGAGTTGCTTTATGAAGAGTTGAAATTGGAGGAGTTCCAAAACCAGTGCAACATTTTTTGCTAAGAGTTTCATTAATTGATGTTTGTTACCTTCCTCATCATAACTTTTTGTAAGTTTTTATTACCGGATTATGAGCTCTTGTATATTCCCATGCGTTCATTTCAACTTGAAAACTCTATAAAATATGTCAAAAAAACATATCAACTTTTAATTTCATAAATAAATACTACAAATATTGAAATATGCCCAAAAAATACCTCCATTCTTTAAATCGAAAATAATTTCATACACGAGATTAATTATACCGTCGATAATTCTGCTCAAATTATTTGAAATTATTTCATACACAAATTTTCACGGACATTAACAATCTTTATTCGAATACAGGTTTGTATTCGAATCTTAACATCATCGATGTGTAGGAAATTGTTTTCAATTTTAAAAATTGGGGTATTTTCTTAAGATATTTCAACATTTGGTGTATTTATTTGTCAAATTAAAAATTGATGTATTTTTTTATATATTTTGTAAAGTTCGGATATTTTTATGAGTTTTTTTTTCTAAAATGAAATATACTAAAGTTTGAATGTCATGATACTCATATATTTTGAATGCCATTATACTTTTCTCATAAAGATCTCTGGTTAGGCAAATGATTTCAGAAAAAGAAAAAAAAGACACTTCACACCATTCCTTATCGATGATGCTTTTCTAACTATTGTTTTTATATGTCTTGTGTCAACATTTTAATTTAGCAAAATTCCTGTTTCAATTACGTGCAAGTCGGCGGTATGCACAATTAATTTTTAATAAAAATACAAATTGTCCAATTGTATTTGAATCGTCATAATCCTCTAATTTGAACTATATTTTTTGTTTTTTAAAAAATACAAAACGATGGTGCGCAAAAGATTTAAATAATAATAATATTATTATTATCAATAGTATAGCTGTAATTCTTCTTCGGTCCAAACCATCTCTATCTGGGCTTCGCTAATATTAAGCCCACGGCCCAAATCACCAAAACAGAATATCCCACATCGATAGAATGGAAAGACGCAAACAAGGAGAGATAGGATAAAAAGGAGGAGGGGAGCAACGATACAAAGCATACCTTTCTCGGCCTTTTGGCTAAGATCAAGTGTAGTATCTGTTCTTATCAGTTTAATATCTGATACGTGGGCCATCGGCTCACAACGATATTAACTCTATTTTTTATGGGGGTGGGCCCACTCCGGTAGCTTGCTGCCGGGGCTCACGCGCGTCGCCCACGCGTTGCACTACAGCGAGGGCCTGGCGCACCCCGCCCAATTATTTAGATCTAAACGTTTGATGTCATTATAAGCATAAATTTTAAATTTAATGATTATTATGATAATCTATATTTGTAATTAAATGATGATACTGTAGTTATAAAAATACGGGAGGCTCTAACGTTATAACGGGTTATATGTTGGGCCTTCTGTATATGTTGGGCTCGGCCCAATCTTTTTCTTCATGCAGAGAAACTATTTCCAAGACATAAGCTTCTTCGTAATACCCGTTCCAATTGCTTTCTTGACCATTGTGCCGTACTATTTCTAATTTTCTACATTTTAGGCGGTCCATATGTTGTCCAAAGACACTCAAGGTTTCCCGGTAATATATATAGACCATGTGATTCGGTTCTTCGGTGCATCAAAAACCGTTATATCAGCGGGATGCTTTTGTTACTTTTCAAATGGAAACATGGACATAAAACAACTTAAACCAATTCAATATACTATATACCTTGTGAGAAAGAGTTCAATTATAGATTTTGTATATAAACGATAATGAGCTTTAATTGATCGGATGAGTCCATGTGACACCTATATGAATTTCAAATTGGGTTCAAATATATCAACATATATATATATATATGTAGTAGAATTATTATATATTCTAGGTCGGTTTATATGTATCATCAGTTCATTTGATATCTCTATTAGCGAATGAGAAACATTCTAAGCAATAAATCTGTGAGGTGGGCCAAAAGATTAGACACTCGTGGCCAAGAAAACTGTGATTGGATTTCGTTTCCTATTCTCAATCAATGTAATATTTGTTGTGGCAATTAATAAAGAATCAAGACATGAAATGTGTACGTCTTAATAGATTTTCATAAAAGGTTTATATGTACTCATTAGTACGTTATTAGATACCATTGGCAGAAGGAAAAGGCGATTCGAGCCTTTTTCAATTGGCTGTCCAACTTCGGCCCAATAAAAAAATCTTTATAGATTTGTCCCACATCGGCCAGCAGTAAAACAAACAGAGAGGCCTCGCATGGATTTAAAGAGCAGAAACTACAGCACGTCAAATCACGGAGCCGTGCGGTGAGTGCAAAGCGAACTATTCTTTCGCCTTTAACTAAAGAATACCGTGTGCTCGTCGCATTAAGCGGCATACGCCTATTTTCGGAGGGGGTTTTCTCGTTAAGAGATTGCCCCCAACAATAACGATGATCAAATGTTATTTCGTTTGGTATCCTCACATTTGGTTGATAGATATATGTAGAGATTATATAATTAGATGGAGAAATTGAGGAAGTATGCTATCAGTTTGATATGGGACATTAAAGAGCGAACAAGAGGCTGAAATGTTCAATCAACATTGTATGTATATGCTTCTTTTTTTTTTTGTGAGTTTCATTAAAATAGAAAATAAAAAATATTACAATATTGTATATGCATTTATTTTTGTAAGCTTCATTAAAATAGAAAATAAAAAATATCAAAAAGAAGAGAAAAAAAAAAAAGAAAAAGGTTATTTCTAGTAAAGAGTTGTTTAATAAAGAGTTGAAATTGAAGGATGGTAAATTGAACGACGGAGATCGGAATAATTACCATCATTGTCGGTTCTCGAGCTCTAGATCTAGATCGACGGCATCTCCACCGAAACATGGAGCATTTGGCATCGAAGTGACCATCATCGGGACTAGATCTCTTTCATCTCAGATTTTTCGATGAGAACGACGTCGTTCAAGGAAGAGACGCGACGACCAAAATGTCACTGGTAAACCCGAAAATACCCTCCAAACTGTTACTTTTACTGAACCGGAATTTTTACTATTACTAACCGGTTTTTTTAAACCGTATCTCTGTTAAACCCCGTTCTGCATATATGGTATTAAAATCTGACGTGTCTTGAGAATTCATACGCCGTGTAGGATTGTTCAACACATTATTTTGATCAAAATTATTGTTAGGACGACTATGACACTTTTAAGCGAGTTTAGGAACTATCGTTTCCAATTTTTTAAGTTCGAGAATAAATAGGAACGCTTTTAAGTTTAGAAATTAGTTTTCCACTAACTTGCAAGTTTGGAAATTTTTAGGGTTTTCCTCTTATCTTTATCTTTTCTTGGTCTATTTTTTTTATTTTTATCATTATTATCTTATCATTAATTTGTGGTAGCGGACTATGTACCACCTTTTTTTTTTTATAAATATACCCAAATTTTATCTAAAAAAAATGTAAGACAAAATATTTATTTTTTTAGTTCCTTATTTTTTTTTTACTATAATTTTTCAAGTTCAACGGATCCACTTAATCGATGAGAATTTCAAAAAAGCACAATCTAATTAACACCTATCATCATAATAAATTAATACTAAATCCAAAATTGATTGGTTCAACTAGTAAAGAATGAAGCAAAGCTTCTTCCCAATCTAATAATTCGAATCTCCATTTGGGAATAGATATTCACATAGATTTTTCCGATTCTATAAGAGATGTAGTTGGCCAAAAAATTTAGCGAATTTTTAAATTATAAAAAAATTAATACTCCATCCATTTCACAATATTTGACGTTTTAGACAATTTTTTGTTTCTAAATAATTGTTATTTTAGGTTTTCTAGACAATTTTAAAATAATTTCCAATTTTATCCTTAATAAAAATTAACAAATTCTAATGGATTATTAATGATAACATTAATTTTTGTATTATTAAAGGGTATATATGACTTTTTATTGTTTTCTTAAAAAATGTGGAAAAAACTAGAACGTCAATTACTGTGAAACGGAGGGAGTATTAAATAAGCAAAAGCGTTAAAGTCTCATTGCCAATCAGTGTGTTGGGAAGTGTTTTGTCCAAACTGTCAAGAGATGTGTGGCTTAATATTTAGAGTAGATTTTTTTTTTAACTATTTATATTAATTAAATAAGATATTATAGAATCGTATCTATTCTAATGATTTATTTTGAATAATTTATAAACCAACTTTTTTTTGTTGATACTCTTACACGGATGCATTAATGAAATACATTGGCATGGTGTGTTGGGCTTCGGCTTGAGGAGGAAGTAGATTCGAGCCTTTTTCTCTTAGGCCCAGTTGATGTTCTTTAAATATCTATCCCACATGGGCTATAACATGCACAAACATAAAGATCCTTGCCCTTTTATATATATATATATATATGAATGTGTATGTATGCTTGTGTACACGTACGTACACGTACGTAATATATATATATATATATATGTAAAATTTTATTTTATAGGTGCGATATTATATATATTTCCCTACCTGGTCTCCAAAAAATTCATATAATATTTATTTTAAATTGTTAGAAAATATAGAAAGAGTGAAACGAAACCAAATTTGTTTCAGTTAGAACGAAATACACCAACAAAGACAAACATCGACAACTGAATGATGGTAGGGGCCGCGCGGACGCAGGCCCCCTCTGCCACAAATTACGACGTAGGCTCTCCCGCTTGGGGAGACCTTAGGCTAAGCGCCCCTCCGAAGTGCAATGGAGGTCACTAGCCTAGGCCACGCGCCTCCTTGATCGCGCGTCGACCGCGTCCAGGTAAGTATGTTGTTCGATTCGTCGAGCTCTCATTTTATACTTTCTTCTGCTTGTTTTATCTCGCTTTTCGGCCGATGTGGGATTTTCTTTTTTGAGAATTATTTGGGCCGTGGGCTTTAAATTGGTGGAAGGCCAGTATGGATTTGGAAAATATCAAATATGTGTTTTTTCTGAAATCGAATGAAAATTTGTTATATGTTGAAGAAATATATATATAGTCTAAAGAAATCCAGAAAAGTCAAGAAAAAATTATACAATGCAATAAATAATTATTCGGAGATTGAACACGAATTTTTTTTTTCATTATAAAATATATCATATCACTTAATCTGTTCTAAGCTAATAAATCTGTTTCCTTTTCTCCAAGTAATTGTAATTGATAAACAACTATAAATTTTACAAGCATATAGTATATGAGTGGGGCAAATTTGCACATGAACAACAAAGATATAATAAACATTGGGTCAAGAAGTGACAAGAGACATGAACTCTTGGTCTGATTCCAAAGCTTCCATAAACTCTGGAACAAGACACGCCTCTAGATCTATGCTTCCGTCTCCTTCTCTTCCCGGATAAGCCGATACTTTCCCGTCGAATTTAATCGCATAACCGCTCCGAACAGCCACAGCTTTTTCCATCCCGAACACGCCTCTAGATCTTTTCTTCTTTCTGTTATTCTCTCTTGCTTGGATTATGAAACCACGACCAAGACTTCTGCATTTGTAGCCTTTGATCACATCAACTTTAGACAAAAGTTTGTCTAATGATTTGTCATCACAATAATGGTGTTTCCCACCATTAACTTTTCCACCTAATGCATGATTGATTCTTTAACCAATACACTTAGGAGGAAACTGTTGGAACACAAGCGGATCACGTGACACTTGGAGTCTTCAGTAACACGGCACACTCGGATGCGCAATGTTCGACCGAAACTTCGACACACAAAACAAGAAATATTCAAGAGTAATTGATATGTTTCCATTTATCAAACTCCATATATTTCTTTACCATGTATACCAATGTATAGCCGTTTATTTTTTGTGTATATATGACTGCTGTATAATAATGTAATAATAATAAGAGAATGAGTTTTTCCTTTTTCCAGAAACCCTAATTGTTCTTTCTCTCATACTCGGTCCCGTTAAGGCACAAACCGAGGTTCTTTTGTTCGGTTCTCTATAACAAAATCTGAGAATTCTTCATGGTATCAGAGGTTCAAGATCCTTGATATCCCAGTTTATTCGTCTCTTTTCTGTTTCGCATAAACAACTTCGTTCTCTTTCACCGACAATGGACTCTCAAACAATAATCATTCTGATCACTTTGACGGGTAATCCGCATCTCAAACCCTCGCGTTACAAGGAAACTCCTCGTCGGGGTTCGGCACTGACGGCGGTCCATGATCCACCGCCAACAGAAAACGCCATCAGCCTTACTAATGACGAGATGAAGGGCCTTAAACAACTTCTCCAGTCCCTCAATAAGGAAACCGGTAACCTTTCTCAAAACTCTTCGATTATTATTGATTCGGACGCTACAACGCACATGTTTTGTGATCCCACATTGTTTGAAAATATTTATCCCAGTAATGGCGTTGTTTCGGTGGCTAATGGTAAGACAGTTCCAATCCGAGGCTATGGTAAGATTAGACTTTTTCATAAGGACATTACGGGTCTATTTATTCCTGATTTTCATGCAAATCTTCTTTCTATTCCAAAACTTATTGAAGAAACATCTTGTCGTGTTCTCTTTGATACTAATGGTGTTTCATTTCAGGATACTAGTTCGAAGCAAGTTTTTGGACACGGAAAGCGCCGCGGATCTCTTTATTTTCTAGATGATTTTAATTCAAGTTTTCTAGCTATTTCATCTAGTGTGTGGCATGCTCGATTAGGACATCCACATGCTAAAGTCTTTCGTTTATTAATTCCGAATGTTAAGACATTTGATTCTCACTGTGAGGCATGTACGTTGGAAAAATATTGTTGAACATTTTTTTCGGATTCTACTACTGTTTACAATAATGTGTTCGATTTGGTGCACTCAGACGTTTGGACCGCACCTTGCTACTCGCGCGATGATTATAAATATTTTGTAACCTTCATTGACGAGAAATCCAAGTACACTTGGATAACGCCTTTAAAACAAAAAAAGTGAGGTATTTTTTGCTATGAAACATTTTATTGCATATGTGGCTAATCAATTCAATGTGAAGGTTAAGTGCTTAAGAATGGATAATGGAGGAGAATACATGAGCTTCCGTTTTCGAGATTATCTTCTACAAGAAGGTATCATTCATCAACGTTCTTGCCTGAACACTCCTCAACAAAATGGTAGCCGAAAGAAAAAACCGACACTTGATGGAAGTCGCTCGGACGCTTTTATTTCATCGGAATGTACCAAAAAGGTGTTGGTGTGATGCGGTAAAAGTTGCATGCTACCTCATCAACCGTCTTCCTACACAAATACTTGGCGATAAATCACCATTCGAGGTAATCTTCAATCGCCGAGACACTCTTGATCATTTACTTTTATTTGGTAGCATTTGCTTTGCTCACATTGATGAAGGGCAAAGGACTAAGCTTGACCCGCGAAGTGTTCGGTGCGTATTCCTTGGTTACCCGGCAAACCAAAAGGGCTATATTTGTTATCACCCACCAAGTCGTCATATTTTCACATCCCGAGATGTTCGGTTTATTGAGGAACTTGGCTATTTTGATGAGAATAATTGGTCAGCATTGGAGTCCCTTGGAACGCAAGGAAATGACTCACATGAAGACTCCATCTCCAAATTACATGTGACTCTTCGCCACCTTGGAATACAAACATCATCTTACCACAATCAAGAGTTGACCAACACGTCAGATTTACATGCAGATGGTATTCCTATCCTTTCCTCTTCTTCTTTGGATTGTCTTGTTCCCTCTACCAATGCAGGTCCTACAACTTCGGCGGACATATCTCCTAGGACCGATGCTATCATTGAGGGTGAACTATCCTCTGAGACTGAAGCAGATCCTTCCTTCCAAAAACAAATGTCGAACACGGAAGAAACAAGTTCTCACAACTTGCATGATGCCTTGGAACACACGCAACCTGCTCAAATGGTCTCTTCTTCACGTCTGCATGCCGACCTGGAGACCATATCTGATCTTCCTCCACCTAATCCTACTGTTGACCTCCGCCGTAGCAATCGGGAACGTCGTCCCACTTGGAAATTAAAAGAACAAATGCATGGCTCAAATCACGTCATTGCCCACCCACTTCCCTTAATTCTTTTCCGGCTAATGAACGTACCTTTCTGAGTGTTATAGAACAGGCTGTAGAACCATCTACCTACACTCAGGCCAAGATAGAAGATGTTTGGCGACGAGCTATGGAAGAAGAGATCTTGGCTCTTGAAAAAAACGGGACGTGGGAGATCACGACCCTACCGCCGGGAAAGCAACCGGTTGGTTGTAAGTGAGTATATAAAATAAAATATCAAAGTAATGAATTGATTGATCGTCATAAGGCTCGTCTCGTTACGAAGGGATACACTCAAACATATGGAGAAGATTACACCGAGACATTTGCACCGGTTGCCAAACTCCCTACGGTACACGTTGTATTATCTTTGGCTGTGAATCTCAATTGGAAATTGTGGCAGATGGATGTCAAGAACGCCTTCCTACAAGGTGATCTTGACGAGGAGATTTTCATGAAACCACCCCCGGGTTACACTCGGACAAAACCGGGTGAAGTTTGTCGTCTTCGCAAGTCAATTTACGGTTTAAAACAATCTCCGCGAGCGTGGTATCAAAAACTATATCAAGCTTTGGTTGATCGAGGTTTTACATGAAGTGATTCTGATCACTCACTCTTCACGATCCATGGTAACTCGGGAATAATTGTCATTTTAGTTTATGTTGATGACATTATCCTTTCAGGTAGTGACGTCGCAGGAATTCACGCTACAAAAGAATATTTACACCATGTATTTGACATTAAAGATCTCGGATTACTACGTTATTTTTTGGGCATTGAAGTTACTCGTCATAATAATGGTTTATTTTTGTCCCAAAGAAAATATATTCTTGATTTATTGCGAGATACAGGAAAACTCAGAGCTAAACCAGTCCGCACACCGATCGAAGAACATTTCAAAGATCAATGACAAGGAGAACCATACAACGATGCCGAGCAATATCGCCGTATAGTAGGTAAGCTTATTTATCTTACCATTATGCGTCCTGATATAAGTTTTGCCGTGCATCAGGTTAGTCAATGGATGCACGCCCCACGTATGGATCATTGGCACATGGTGGATCGCATTTTGAAATATCTTAAGGGGACACCAAACAAAGGTCTGCCGATGGACAACAATCGGCACACTCGGATCGTAGCATACTGCGACGCGGATTGGACCGGTGATCGAACGGATCGCAAATCCACGACGGGATTATGTACATTCATTGGCGGAAACCTAGTCACTTGGAGGAGCAAGAAGCAAACCGTGGTGGCTCGATCTAGTGCTGAAGCCGAGTACCGCGCCATGGCAAATACAACTAGCGAAGTTGTGTGGTTTAGACAACTTCTTCGCGATCTCAGGATTAACACGATGCACCCCACCCCTTTGCATTGTGACAATCAAGCGGCTTTACACATCGCTGCAAACTCAGTCTTCCACGAAGCACCAAACACATCGAAGTTGATTGTCATTTCGTTCGCGAGAAGATTACACTCGGAGTCATCTCGCCTATGTACACAAGGAGCCAACATCAACTTGCCGATGTCTTGACCAAAGCAACGAGTTCATACATTCTCAATCATTGTCTCTCCAAGATTGGTCTCGTTGAATTTGACCAGCCAATCTTGAGGGAGAATGTTGGAACACAAGCGGATCACGTGACACTTGGAGTCTTCAGTAACACGGCACACTCGGATGCGCAATGTTCGACCGAAACTTCGACACACGAAACAGGAAATATTCAAGAGTAATTGATATGTTTCCATTTATCAAACTCCATATATTTCTTTACCATGTATACCAATGTATAGCCGTTTATTTTTTGTGTATATATGACTGCTGTATAATAATGTAATAATAATAAGAGAATGAGTTTTTCCTTTTTCCAGAAACCCTAATTGTTCTTTCTCTCATACTCGGTCCCGTTAAGGCACAAATCGAGGTTCTTTTGTTCTGTTCTCTATAACAAAATCTCAGAATTCTTCAGAAACCCCACAACCACTTGATGCACCTTCAATGTGGCCCACCCGAGGTCATTCCCCAATAGATCACCGGCTTTTGTTGTGGCCGATACCGGTAAAACGCAGTTTCCAAAGTAATTTGGGGGCAAGGGTTCACTACAAAAAAAACATGCCATTAGCAACGAAATGCATTTCGTTGCAAAGTTAGCAACGAAATTGCAACGTTGCAAAATCGTTGAAAAAATCATTGCAAAATTTTTTATTGCAATTAGCAACGCTTTGCAACGCAATAATTTCGTTGCTAATTTGCAACGCAATATTTGCGTTGCAAAGCGTTGCAAAATCGTTGCAAAATCATTGCAAAATTTTTTATTGCAATTATCAACGCTTTGCAACGCAATAATTTCGTTGCTAATTTGCAACGCAATATTTGCGTTGCAAAGCATTGCAAAATCGTTTCAAAATTATTTCTTTAAAATCAACAACGATTAGCAACGAATTTCCTTTTTGCAACGCTTTGCAACGAAATAATTTCGTTGCAAAAATTATTATTTAATAATTAATATGATTTGACCGTCAAAAAGTAAATATATAAATTTGCAACACAATTTCGTTGCTATTTGGTTTTGCAACGCAATTTCGTTGCAAATTTGCAACGAAAATTGCGTTGCAAATCCAATTAGCAACGAAATTGCGTTACAAATTTAAAATAAACCATAATTAATCGCAGCCACAAATTTTATTTTAAATTTGTAACGCAATTTCGTTGCTAATTGGATTTGCAACGCAATTTCGTTGCAA
>NW_010966274.1:178089-201067 GCF_000463585.1 Tarenaya hassleriana
GAAAATATTTCGTTGCAAAGCGTTGCAATTTGCAACGAATTGAAACGCTATATTGGTTTGCAACGACGAGTTAGCAACAAAAAATTTTTCGTTGCAAACACTGTTTTGCAACGAAATTTGTAGGTTTGCAACGAAAAATTTTCGTTGCTAAATGACTGTTTTTTTTGTAGTGGTTGTTCCATTCTTGATCAGTTGTTTGCAGAGAACCGACAAATCATTTCTTGATTAGAGGGTAACCTCCGCGCCCTCGTTGTGGATCTCCAGATTAGTGCAATCAATGACTGGAAGGACGAAATCACCGTCGTTCTACTTTCTTGATTAGCTTCTAGTTTCAATCTTCCTATCGTTTCCGATGAGAAATGGAACATTCTCTCGTTGAGAAGCGGGCATTCATATCGTCTGATAAACTCATCGGGATGATCGGATGGAAGGTTGATGATAGGGCCGTGTCCTTCTGAGAACCAACATTTTAAGACCGGTGGGTTAGAGATATAGAAACCAACGTTCTCGTCCCTTTCTTGGGCTCGGAATATCTCCGACCACGAGTTGAAGAAATGCCAGAAAGAACTACCATCTCCAATCACATGGTTCATCGACAGTCCTAAAAAAACTCCATCGACCAACTCATTCACCTATCCAAGCAAAACAGCGAAAATAAGCATATCGAATTTATGATTTATATCATCTTAACGCATCAAAATCTTGCTTACCTTTACCGACAAAAGGCTCTGTTCGTGGCCATTGTGGTTAACTGCTTTGTGGTGATCAAAGAAAAAGACTGGACAACGAGAGGAACACACTTAGAATCAAGAATGTCTGAAACTTTCAGATCCGAGGTTGCGCGGGTGAATCTAGCGCCAGGGCTGTTGTTGCAATCCACAAACACGGAGTATTATATTATATTATAGTAGTTGTCGACATGCTGGGCTGCCAAAGATCCGAATAAAAAGATTGGTTTGTTGAGTAGATTTTTATTATTTTCAAAAGCGAACAGGAAGCGGAAATATTGCATTCAATATTTGCATATGCATTACTTGCGAACTTCATTAAACTCTGTTAAACCAACGACTATATGACATAATAATGAATTACAACAAATGACAATTATATTTAAAAAATAGAAATATCTCGTAAAAATATCCAAACTTTACCAAATATGCGAAATATATAAACTTTTAATTTAAAAATAAATACACCAAATATTTGATTCTTTACATTAAAATTTGGAAAACGCTAATATCAATCTCATACATATTGTTTTTTTTTCCGATGTGGGATTTTCCGGTTCGACAATTACTTAGACCGGAAAAAAATTATTAGCTGAAGCATAAAAATGGATTTGAAAAAATTAAAAAAACTGTGTTTTCTGAAATCGTAAAAATTCATCCACAAATATATAGATCCCAACTCTCCTGTTGAAATCTACATTTTCAGTTATACTAGAGGAATCAGAGCAGATAACTCGATGAATCTAAATTTATTATTATCAAGATTTGGGCGGGGTGCGCCAGGTCTTTGCTGTAGTGCAACGCGTGGACGACGCGCGTGAGCCCCGACAGCAAGCTACCGGAGTGGGCCCACCCCCATTAAAAATAGAGTTAATATCGTTGTGGGCCGATGGCCACGTATCAGATATTAAACTGATAAGAACAGATACTACACTTGATCTTAGCCAAAAGGCCGAGAAAGGTATGATTTGTTTTGGTAGCCCCCCTTCCTTTTTATAACATTCTCCCATCTTCTACGCGTCTTTTTTTATCGATGTGGGATTCCAAAACAGCATTATAATTTTGTCAATACGAAAAGAATGTAAAAGCATGTGATCATCAGCATTGTTTGTATTTTTTTTATTTTCATGATATTATGGGTTTTATTACATTCTTCAAACCTTTAAAAAAAAAAATCAGTGTATTTATTTACTTTTCAGAATTTGAGAATTTAATTATATATGTTTTTTAGTAACGTAATGTAATAACAATAATTAAATAGAAATAAA
Organism: Tarenaya hassleriana; assembly: GCF_000463585.1. Lineage (NCBI taxonomy): Eukaryota > Viridiplantae > Streptophyta > Magnoliopsida > Brassicales > Cleomaceae > Tarenaya > Tarenaya hassleriana. The sequence continues at coordinate 180,086 of NW_010966274.1, forward strand.
ATAAAATTATATATATGCATATATATACACAAGCATGCATGTATACATATATGGGGACATTTAGCAAACATAATTAAAATCTTATAAATTTATAAGGAGAATTAATATATTTTTATTAGATCAATGGGGGTGTACGTGCCCCATTCCTATTATGTTGGGTCCGTCTTTGTATACATACTAATTGATACATATAATATATGTATTTATGTGTATATATCTGTGTATATCTTATGTATGCGTAGGTGTGTGTAATGTATGTATGTATGTATGAATATATATGTATGTATATGTGTGTATGTATATGTATATTAATGTAAAATTTTATTTTATTAATTTTTATATTATTTTAATGTATTTTTATTTTTATTTTTTTAATATTATGTGCCCACGATGGCACAAACCATTTAAATGCTATTAACGCTGTTTAAGGTTCTTATCGTATTTATTAAACCTTTTTTGGAAAACATATTACATGAAACGAGTTAGGAAGAAATTAGAAAATATTCAACTATTTCAAAACTTCAAAATTAAATCTTGAACTTTTTAATCCATACAAATAACAAAAAAATTTAACAAATTCTAAAATTAATAACGAAATTGTAATAAAGTTTAATATAAATATAAAAAACTGAATTATCAAAAATTTTCTAAAATCTGATCTGAATGATAAAAGGTCTGACTAGGGGCGGATACACATTAAATGATATGGGGTCCATTCCCCCTCTTGATTAACTAAAAATATTGATTTCTTTATAAATTTTATAAAATTATAAATAAAATTATCAAAATGCCCCTATAAAAATAAAATCTATTTTTATAAAATTATATGTATAAATGTATTGCCCCTCTTATCATTTTTCCTGTGTACGCCACGGGCTTTGATGACTATGGAAATGACATCGTGTTCGGTGTTCCACGTTAGATATCGCATAATATTAATATAATAAAAAATAATAAAATAAAATTTTACATTCGTGTGTATGTATATATATATAATGCAAATATATATAACAGAGAAATGGGTATTTCCACTTTACCAACACGAAAAGAGATGGCCTTTCACTTTGAGGCGAAGGGGTAGACTTGACGAAGCTTGCGTCATTGCAACTGGCGATTGCGACTTTAAAATTGCGTTGTGGTAAAAACAAATAAATGGAAAATTGCTACCGTAAAATACGGTAAATTGTCCCGTAAAAAAATACTAACGTGTTCATATACCCTAAGAGAGTGGATCAATTCATATCGCTACTTATTCTCATTTGTCAGTTACAAAAGCAAAGGAACACAATATATTTGGATAAAAATAGCAAATTTATTTTATAAAGGCAGATAATAAAATCGATCCGACCTAAATTACACATATTATTTACAGAATGTAATAACGAAAAGAATTTACAAATATTACAAAACGGTTTATGTTAGAAGCGCAAATTCGAAAAGCGAAAGTTGGTAGGGGCCGCGCGAACGCAGGCCCCCTCTGCCACAAATTATGACGTAGGCTCTCCCACTTGGGGAGACCTTAAGCTAAGCGCCCCTCCGAAGTGCAATGGAGGTCACTAGCCTAGGCCACGCGCCTTCTGGATCGCGCGTCGACCCCGTCCAGGTAAGTATGTTGCCCGTTCTCTCGAGCTCCCTTCTTATACACTGCTCTCCTTGTTTGCGTCCTTCCATTTTATCGATGTGGGATTTCTTTTACTATTAAAATTTGGGCCGTGGGCTTAGGATTAGCGAAGCCCAGATAGAGATGGTCTGGACCGGAGAAGGATTACAACTAAACATCGCTATTATTATTTAAATCTTTTGCACATTGTATTTTTTTCAAAACAAAATTCCTGAATTTGTTAAATGGTTCCATAATCGTCCATAACGTTATTTGGTTAAAAAATAAGTTGAACTAATCCGACGTGGCGCGTGACGTGGTGAGCCTACTCAGAAAATTACCGTCACATCACGTGCCACGTCGGATCGGTCAACTCGTTTTTTTTTACCAAATAACGCTATGGACCCGTTTAACAAGTTTAGGATTTAACGTGTTCAATTTTACAAGTTTGGGAATTAATAGACACCTCTACAAGTTTAAGTATTAATATTACTCTAAATTACAAGTTTAGGAATTTTTAGGGTTTTTTTTTTCCAAATATAAACTTTTAAACGACATGGTGGTTTTGAGATTCGATTTAAAGTTTTACATTAAATATTACAGCGATTTTTTTAAAATTGTTTCAAAATTCAATAAAAAATTTAACACTTTAAGGTTTCCTATAGGAGTTACAAAGGGATAATGTACTACTTATAAGAAATTTTTAAAATTCGTAATTACTTAATTTTTTTACAAATTGGTATATTGATATGCGATTTTTCTCCTTTTTTTTCAGTTGAAAATTACTTTTTAATTTTAAAGTGTAAGACATTCACTTTTACACCAATTTCTCTAATAATTTGACTCTACTGAATCTAGGGTGTCAATTCGAGTCCATCTGAAAATGATCGGGCACAAGTTTTAATTTTTAGGTAAAAAAAATCAAATTTTCAAGTTAGACTCAATTGAAATATGAAGTCTGGTTGAGTTAACCTGACAGACTTCGATTCGATTTGAAAACCGGATATTATTATTATTATTATTATTATTATTATTATTATTATTATTATTATTATGCACAACCCAAATGAAAAATAGGAATGTCAAACGGGTTGATCTAAGCCCGAATCTGAACCCGATGCCGAACCCGAGTCTTATAGAATGGGGCTTCGGGTTTGGTTTTTAGATCGGTCCAAATCTGAATTCAAAACCCTCGAATGAGATTGATCTATTTCAGGAATCATGAGAATATACAATCGATTATAAAAACTTACAAAAAGTTATGAGCAAAAAGTACATGGAAAATATCAAAACAAATGAGGATATACCAACCTAAATATATATACATATTAATGAATAAAAACATAGAAATATATAATAAATGATATGTAAATGTAAATATATAAATATAATATAAATAATAAATATAAGTATAAGTATAATTATAAATTATTAAAACACTTAGGATTGTTGGGGGGCGATCTCATAATAAAGAAGACCCCTCCAAAAATAGGCGTATGCCGCTTTATGCGGAGAGCACACGGTATTCTTTAGTAAAAGGCGAAAGAATAGTTCGCTTTGCGCTCACCGCACGGCTCCGTATATGGACCACTCGTCGCATCGACTGTTTAAATGCATGTGATGCCTTTCTGTTTGTGTTAATGCTGGCCGATGTGGGACATTTCTATAAAGATTTTTGAATGGGCCCAAGTTGGACGGCCCAATTTAAAAAAGGCTCATTCTTCTCCTTTTGCCTATGGTACGTGCCATTACTTTTCTATTAAAACCTTTATAAAAATCGATTAAGATATACACATTTAATAGTCTTAATTCTTATTAATTGCCACGACAATATTAGTATTTCCTTAATTGGAATCAAAGTTTTTTTAGGCCATGAGTACTCATCGGACTATAAATATGATTTAAATTTTAAACAATTTTATTAATTTTAAAATTAAATATATTATATTTTGTTTTTAAAATTATATTTTAAATGAAAATGATAAATAATTTAAAAATATCGAATATCTTTTTTTCAAAAGCTGATTGTGAATGACATCTATATTTATATTTTCGTGTGTTATAATATAAAATTAAGGGTTAGAATATAATACTGATATTATATCAATGTATTATTTTTTTACAAACTAAGAGATTTTGTCATATTTATACTTCATTGTGAAAATATAAAACTAAGATTATTTCATATTTGTATACTATATATATATATATATATATATATTATCATAATAATAGTAATTCAACAATCCATATAAAATAATTCCACTTTTAATTTGAATATATCTAAGTTGTAGTCTCATTTAGTTGAATCTTTCATTTACTTCGACCTGTATTTTATTAAATTTATTTTTTATTATTTTCTCATCTCATTTTGATTTATCTGATCATATATGACTCATCCTAAGATATTTGATTATGTAATGAATGAGTTAAATTAATTTCTCGTTCATAAAATCTATTATCATCTAGTAAACCATCTATGATATGAGTTAGAGTTTCAAATAAAATGATGCTTACGAAACTCAGATAGACACTATTGTCTTGATAATTTTCACTAGCATTATATATTTCAAAACTCGATTCGGTAAATCTCTGAAAAAATCTTCAAAATAAAAAATCCATTGACTACCAGGGGATCCATCCAACCAAACTGATATTTCACATTACATTCCATTAAAACATTAATAGTTTTTACGATTTTCTTTAGATTCATTTTAAATTTATAAGAGTTAAAGTAAATTTTATTAGAAAAAACTTTTTATCATATCTTGACGACATTTATAAAAAAAGGAAACATTAATGTTGAGAAGTTGTCGTCAATAGCTGAGCCTCCGAATCAAACAGAGGGTTTAAAGGGTATTAAGGGAATGATACAAAATTCAGTTGGGTTTCTGTTTTGTGAGCTCTGGTTATATAACAGAGTAAGTATCTTCCTCTTCTCTCTTGAACTCATTCTTTTCTTCCCTTGGGTGGTTTTAGGGTTCTACAATTTTCTCCAAACGCCTGCATTAAAGGTTCTCAATGTGTGTGTGTGTGTATTGTAACCTCAAACTACCACTAGTGGATTGCCAAGTTACTTGGCCGAGACGTAGGATCAATTCGGATCCGAACTCGTTAATCGCGTGTCTGGTTCGTGCTCTTACATTCTCTGATTCTTCAAGCAAACTCAGAATTCGGGATTGCGATTTACAACAGTACAACTGGTATCAGAGTCTGGTTACGGCAAGGGAGACTCAATTCTTGCAAAACCTGAAAACTTGGATCAGAACTAGATTCCATAATCGGAGTTGGAAGGTTCAGATCATCGATGGTGTCAACACCAATGGTGGTGAAGTTAGATGTAGAAAAATACAACGATAAAGCCGATTTTTCTCTGTGGAAGGATAAGGTTTTAGCAAGTTTGAACATTCTTCAGCTGAGTGATACTATGAAAGAAGGTTATGTTGCAGTTGAAAAGAAATCAGAGGAAGAATCCGAGGATTCAAGCATGAAAACGAAATCAACAGATAAAGATACGTCGTCAGCCCAAAAGAAACCAACTATATCTCAAGAAGCAAGGTTTGAGAAGAGTCAGAATGTACACAATTTGATTTCTTGTGCCTAGGGGATCAAATTATGCGGAAGGTCAGAACTGAAAAACTTGCCGAAGGGATTTGGAAAGCACTGGAGAAGGAATTTGTCCACAAATCGATGCCCAATAAAATGTACCTCAAATAGAAACTTAATGGGTTCAAGATGGATGATACAAAGCCTATGGAAGAAAACTTAGACACGTTTGATCGACTGGTAAGTGATCTTTTATCACTACAGATAGAAGTAAGTGAAGAAGATAAAATAATGCACCTACTGAATGCACTACCAGAGAGATATGATTCCCTAAGGGACACAATAAGGTTCTCAAGAAAGGAAGATATCACCATGGAGGACATTACATCGACAATATACTCTAAGGAACTAGAGTCCAAAGCCAAAGGCAAGGTGAACTCAGGGGAAGGGCTGGCAATAAAAGAGAAGAAAGAAAAGAAGGAATATAAACAACACAAAGGGAAGCAGACCAAGATGAAAGGGAAACCCAAATCGAAAGAAGATTCGGGATGTTGGTGTTGTGGGAAAACATGGCATTTTAAGAAAGAATGCAGGTCCAGGAAGAGGTATTTGGAGGAATAGGGCAAACCTGCTGGTGAAGCAGCAGCTGCATCAGGCAAGGAAATGGAGACTGAGGTTCTGACAGTCTTAGAGCAAGAACCACGGAAACAGTGGATTCTTGACTCGGGGTGTACCTTTCACATGACGCCTAGACGTGACTGATTCACAAACTTTAAAGAAACAGATGGAGGAAAGGTACTCATGGGAAATAATGGTTCCTGTGAAGTAAAAGGAATCGGCGATGTCAGAATAATGTTTCATGATGGCAAAGTCAGGCTATTGAGTCAGGTAAGATACATACCTGAGCTCAAGTGAAATCTGATTTCTTTAGGTTCCTTGGACAAACTCGGAATGTGCTATAGCTCCAAAGGGGAGAAACTAAATGTTTTCAGAGACAATACAGAAGTGATGTGTGGGAATCTGGAGCAAGGCCTGTATGTACTGCAAGGAGAAACATTAGAAGGAGAAGCTTATCCTGCAGAAGCAAATGATAACACAATGCTTTGACATAGGAGGCTTGGTCACATGAGCAACAAAGGGCTTCAAATAATGGTGCAGAAGGGTCTCCTTGACAAGAAGGAAATCAAGGAATTGAAATTCTGTGAAGACTGCATCATGGGAAAGGCTCATAAACTCAGCTTCGGAAAAGGAAAGCATATATCAGAAAACAAACTTGACTACATACACTCAGGCCTTTGGGGTTCATCACACGTGAACCCAACACTAGGAAAGGCACAATACTTCATATCCTTCATTGATGACAAGACAAGAAAGGTCTGGATATACTTACTGAAAACCAAAGATGAAGTATTTGCTAAGTTCGTGGAATGGAAGACACTGGTGGAAACACAAACCGAAAGGAAGATCAAACATCTGAGAACTGACAATGGCTTAGAGTACTGCAATTCACAGTTTGATCAGTTCTGCAAAGACAATGGAATTCGAAGACATCACACATGCACATACACTCCACAGCAAAATGGAGTTGCAGAACGCATGAACCAGACAATCATGGAAAGAGTTCGTAGCATGCTCAATGACTCAGGCTTAGGTGAAGATTTCTGGGGTGAGGCAGCAGCAACAACAGTACATCTCATAAACCTTTCACCTTCAAGCGCAATAGATATGCAAATACCAGAACAGGTCTGGCATGGTAGGCAACCAGACATTAAAAATCTGAAAAGGTTTGGTTGTGTAGTCTATGAGCATATCAACCAAGGAAAGCTGAAACCTCGGGCTAGAAAAGGATATTTTGTAGGATACCCAACTGGAGTCAAAGGCTACAGAATATGACTACCATTCGAGAGGAAAGTTGTGATCAGTAGGGATGTTATCTTCAAAGAAAACTTGACCTTTAAGGATGACAAAAGCAATGTCAGAGAACAGATCAGGGAACAAGGAAATGGAACTGAGATCTGTAGGTTTGAAGTTAAACAACTCCAAGAAAGGTGCAGTTCCAAAATTTGAGAGAAGATAACTCAGAACAAGGTGGAGCTACATTGGATACACCAACATCAGAAGTTCAGGATTTAGAATCTATAACCTCTGAAACAGAGGAAGAACAGATTCAGGATACAGAACTAACAGATACAACGGATGACTTGATTGAGGATGGAAATAACCTGAGAAACTACCAATTAGCAAGAGATAGAGAAAGAAGACTGATAGTTCCTCCCCGAAGATTCAGAGAGGAGAATACATCAACTTTTGCACTAGCTGCAGCCACCGAGGTGGAGATAGACGAGCCAAAGAATTTCCAGCAAGCACTACAGACCAAGGACAAAACAAAATGGCTACAAGCCATGAAAGAAGAGATGTCATCACTCCAAAAGAACCAGACCTGGAAGTTAGTCAAAAAACCAAACAACAAGAGAATAATAGGCTGCAAATGAGTGTTCAAAAGAAAACCAGGAATTCCAGGAGTTGAAGAACCGAGATTCAAAGCTAGACTAGTTGCCAAATGATACTCTCAAGTGGAGGGCATTGACTACAATGGGATTTACTCTCCTGTGGTCAAACATGTTTCAATAAGACTCTTGTTATCATGGGTAACAACAAGAAATCTGGAATTAGAGCAGCTAGATATAAAGACAGCGTTTCTACATGGAGAACTAGAAGAGGAAATCTTCATGTCTCAGCCAGATGGATTTAAGATTCAGGGAAAGGAAGAACATGTGTGCTTGTTGAGGAAATCTCTCTACGGACTAAAACATTCACCTCGCCAGTGGAACATCAGATTCGACAACTTCATGATAAAAAAAGGGCTTTACTCGAAGCAAATATGATATGTGTGTGTACTTTAAAGAGTACAAACAGAACTCCTACATCTATCTACTGATTTACGTAGATGATATGTTGTTGGCAGCTGAAAGCAGGGAAGAAGTTCAGAAAGTAAAGGCAATACTCTCAGAAGAGTTCGAAATGAAAGATTTGGGAAACGCAAGGAGAATCTTGGGGATGGATATACATCGAGACAGATCAAGAGGTATATCAACATTATCTCAGTGTGAATACCTGCAGAAAGTACTAACCAGCTTTGGAATGCAAGACTCAAAATCTGTCCACACCTCCATGTGATCTCATTTCAAACTGAGAAGCACTCAACCAGATGATGAGGTACTAAATCTGGACTCTACACCATATCTTAACGCTGTGGGAAGTATAATATACAGAATGATTGGTACGAGACCAGACTTGGCATATTGCGTTGGACTTGTGAGTAGGTTTATGAGTAAACAAAATAGAGAGCATTGGACAGCGGTTAAATGGATTCTCAGGTACATCAAAGGAAGTTTAAATCTGAAGCTATTCTACACCAAGGAACCTGAATTTGAGCTGGTGGGTTACTGTGATTCGGACTATGCCTCAGATTTGGACAAACGTAGATCAATAACAGGCTACGTTTTCACCATTGGGGGAAATGTAATAAGTTGGAGATCTGGCCTACAACATGTCGTAGCACTTTCTACTACCGAGGCATAATACATGGCTTTGGCAGAGATAGTGAAGGAAGCACTATGGCTCAAGGGACTAGCTCAGGAACTTGGATTCAAACAGAGTGCAGTGAAGATCTTTTGTGATTCACAAAGTGCCATTTGCCTAGCAAGGAACAGTGTGCATCATGAAAGAACCAAGCATATAGATGTGAGATTGCATTTTCTGAGGGAGGTCATTGCAGAGAACAAAGTGCAGGTTCTGAAGATCACTTCAGAAACAAATCCAGCAGACATGTTGACAAAAACTCTACCAATCAGCAAATTCAACCGGGCATTGTCTTTGCTGAAGGTTACTGACAAGTGACGTCAGTAGAAACCCTGTCAAGGGGTATATAAAATAACTTGGCAAGCATCACTAGTGGAAAGAGAGGGGATTCAAGCTCAGCAATGGCGACAAGGTGGAGTTTGTTGAGAAGTTGCCGTCAATTGCTGAGCCTCCGAATCAAACAGAGGGTTTAAAGGGTATTAAGGGAATGATACGAAATTCAGTTGGGTTTCTGTTTTGTGAGCTCTAGTTATATAACAGAGCGAGTATCTTCCTCTTCTCTCTTGAACTCATTCTTTTCTTCTCTTGGGTGGTTTTAGGGTTCTACAATTTTCTCCAAACGCTTGGGTTAAAGGTTCTCAATGTGTGTGTGTGTATTGTAACCTCAAACTACCACTAGTGGATTGCCAAGTTACTTGGCCGAGACGTAGGATCAATTCGGATCTGAACTCGTTAATCGCGTGTCTGGTTCGTGCTCTTACATTCTCTGATTCTTCAAGCAAACTCAGAATTCGGGATTGCGGTTTACAGCAGTACAATTAATAGTCTTAATGAAATCTATGTGTTCATTCAATATTTTTAAATTAAAACATTTTTTCAGTTTTGAGCCATCATTATGATTGTTGGAATAGGGGTAGGAAGAGTATTCCTCATCGTCAACATTATCATATACCTACAATTGTACAAAGACTATATACCTCTCAACACAAAGGATATGAAAGCAAAAAACTAAAGACTGGAAAAGGTTGAATTACGTAATTCAATCACTTAGTTTCCCATTCTCATTGCTATAGAATTGATAAAAAGTGCTCTTGATTCTCTCATCCTGCAACATATGTATAATGATATTTCCTTTTGAAAGTGTCATTTCAAATCTCTAAAAACTTATCGACCAACGATTGTATAAACGAAATAATAGCTGCAAATCAAAAGAAAAATACAATAAAATCGGATGACAATACTAAAACAATCGGATTAGAACTTTTTTTATATGCATCACGTGGTGTCGTGAACGACGTTCAACTATAAAACGGCACCTTTAAGCCTTGTACATTCAGAATAATCATCGTTCGTCCCTAGATCAGCACATAAACAGTAAAGGACTAACTAGGGGTGGGCGAACGGTTCGGTTCGGGTTAATCGGTCGCGGTTAATTCGGGTTCGGGTATTTCGGTTTTTGAAAATTCATAACCAAACGGTTATTTAATTTTATTCGGTTCGATTCGGTTTGGTTCGGTTCGGTTCGGTTTTATATATTAAAATTATAACCAAATAAAGATTCGGTTCGGTTCGGTTCGTTTATAATATTAATTTTTTTTTGAAACGTTTATAATAGAAAAAATATTCAAACAACATATAATATAAAATACTATCATAAACATCTTAACATATGAAACAATAAAATATAAATTTATGTCATAATTTGTTTTGACTTAAAAATAATAAAATAAAAGATTTTAAATAAATTTTATCATTTTCAAATGTTTATATAGCACAAAATTTAAAAATTATAAAAAATAAAATAAATTTAAAATAATAAAACAATGATTTAATTAGAAAAAAATTATATATCTCAATTTGTTATATACCATAGTTATAAAACAATATCATTACACTATTTTTCTAATTAGATTTAATATATATTATATATTAACTAGTGATACATAGGTGGATAAACGATTATATTCGGTTTATTCGATACGGTTAATTCGGGTTCGGTTTATTCGGTTTACGATTCGGTTCGGTTCAAGTATATATCGATCGGTTCGGTTAATAACCAAAATACCCGAACCAAGTGTCCACCCCTAGGACTAACCTAAAGGGTTACTCCATTCCCAGGACAGGGTTTGAACCACTGAGCTCTGGTTAATAGATAAAGAAGATGAACTATCTATGTCAACCCTTCAGATTAACCTGATTAGAACTTGATCTTAAGCATTCTAAAACATCAAATTGACTGATGTGGTATTTATGATGAGACACCACATTACCAGGACAGGGTTTGAACCACTGAGCTCTGGTTAATAGACAAAGAAGATGAACTATCTATGTCAACCCTTGAGATTAACCTAATTAGAACTTGATCTTAAGCATTCTAAAACATCAAATTGACTGATGTGGTATTTACGATGAGACACCACATTACCACCATTTTATAGTTAATTTTTTAATTGAATAATTAATGTCGGTATTCAATGTATGAAACTTTCGTATTCATAGGCCCAAAAATCTTTGAGTTTTAAATTGATTGCAGTATATGTGCGCATAACAATTTGGGTCTTTTCGCATAATTATCCATAATTTTCTTTTTCCGTTAAATCTTATTTTTTGAAATGACAAATATACATAATGTTCGTATTCAATATATGAAATTTTCATATTCAATGTATGCTAAAAATCTTTGAATTTTAAATTGATTGCAGTGTATATGTTCGCCTGGGTAACAATGTGGATCTTTTTGCATAATCATCCATAATTTCCTTTTTCCGTTTAGTCTTTTTTGGAAATGGCAAATATACATTCATTTTCTCTACACACACACACACACACACATATATATATATATATATATATATATATATATATATATATATATATATTAATAGATGCTTTAATACACTGCATACAAATATATTTGTTCATACGCTTAAAATAAATGCACATTTCAATATTTTATTAAATTAGATCTCATCTAATAAAAAAAAAAATAAAAACGGCGTCTCTAGTACTCTTTTTTTTTTAAAAAAATTTCTTTTGCTGTTAAATCTTTTTTGAAAATGGTAAATATACATTCATTATATATATATATATATATATATATATATATATATATATATATATTAATAGATGCTTTAATACACTGCATACAAATATATTTGTTCATACGCTTAAAATAAATGCACATTTCAATATTTTATTAAATTAGATCTCATCTAATTAATGACAAATAAATCTATTAATGGAATGTACATTGATTATAAGATTTTAAATTTTTAGTAGAAATATTTAGATTCCAAAAAAATTATGTGAGATTAGAAAGAAATAAAAGAAGAGACATTAATTCGTTGGTGGAAGATAATAAATGCACACAATGGTAGAGACATGAGATGTCACAAACTGTATTATGATATTAAATTACACAAGCTGTACTTTTATATATATATATATATATGACTAGAGATGTCAAATGAACGGATCATACATATAAACCAAATAGAATCATATATATAACTTGTCCTCTTTTAGGAATATCAAAGGTTACAATTAGTTAATGAATCTTTCTTACATAATATTAATTAAATAATACATTTAATCTTTCTCGCATAACATCAAGAGTTACTAATTAACTAATGAATTCTTTATTCATTAATTCTTCATACGTTAATAAGGATACCATGTATTTAAAAAGAATATCGTCTATTCTGAAAATCATTACGTGAAAGACGTGAATGATGCTAAAGCATGTATACAGACATGTTATATATTAGATTTGAACAAGTTAAATATATTTATTTTTGAAGTTACGATGTACATTTAATCCATATTCACATATATCTAATTAATTTTAATCCGATTCAATTAATTTTTCTGTATGAGTTTTAATCAATTATTTTTGAACAAGTTAAATATATTTATTTTTTAAGTGGTCTATAAATTGGTGGTTGTTATCGACAAAACGTAGATGTACACAATCTTTCTTTGTAATCTTTCATTGTTTTATCTCAAAACAATCAATTTTTTTTATCTGAATAGTTGAGATATAAAAATTGGTGGTAAGGTTATTTAAGGAATGGATGCCAAACTTGGATATGATGTGTGCTAATTTATTTTTTAGTTTTTATATTATTATGATGTCTTATATTGATTTATATTTTAGTTTTCAGATTGTTCTGTTTTTTATGTCATAAATTATATAAATAGATTATTTGTTTAGATATATTTTAAAGGAGTGCTCTCGATGATGTTGACTATTCGATTTATTCTTGTTTATGCTAACCATGCTCAGGACAAATCATATCTTCTTTATACGATGAAGTCTGTGAAATGTTCTTTGTTCCATCGAGCTTAACCCGATATACGTCCAATCTGATGAACCGACGATGAAGAAGAGTCAATGAAGAGTTGTGGATAAAGAAGAGAAGAGTCTAGACAAAACTGCGAATGGAATAAAGAATATGGTGAGATATCTGACAAGAGTCCAGATGGAGTTGCGAATAAGAATAAGGAAGATGGTGGGAGATATGAGATTAACGATCAAGTGAATCTATAAATAACAATGACAACCATAATTATTAGTTAACTATTAAAAAATATATTTTATATAAGAATAAACTGTATATTATAAGCTACATATTTTACAACGAAATAGTTCAGTTCGTTATGAACTAATCAAAGAGGTTGTTCTACGAACCCGAACCCTGTTCATCTACTTTGTATATCATAATCAAAATAGAATATCAATTCTGGATCCTCATTCAAATGACTATACTCAAATCAAATTACAAAGCACGAGAGAGAAAAAAACAAAGCAAGCACTACAGATCAGAGACAGAGAGTCATTTATTTTACAAGAATCGAAATGAGAAGAAGAGAATTGTGAGTGGTTTCCAAGAATCGAGCACAAGCACAACGACGGGGAAGAATCACATTTAGATATGTATGGGCTTTGATCGAGAGACAAATCCAAGTAAGACGTTGGATGATTTAGATTACGCGGTCAGTATTTTTCTAAATAATCAATGTAATAAATGGTGTTTCCATTGTAGATTTGTATAAATATGACAAAATAAATTTGAACTTATGATACTTTTAAAAAATGGTTTTCGAAAAAAAAGTTGAACAATATTGATTTCTTTTATACTTTGTAATATTTATAAAAAAAACTTTCCAACTTTATCCATTTTCAAGTTAAATCTTGATTGTATAGGAAACGAAGATAATTGATAAAAAAAAGTAAGAAAAATTAACGAATTGAATAATCAAAATAGGAAAAAAAACATTTTGTTTAAGAAAAAAATATATGTGCAACTACTAAAAAATATAATAAAAAGGTACAAATTCAGAAAAAATTTATTCATAACAATTACAAAAATTAACATTTATTGTATATTTTGATACATAAGATGTGTATATGATTGAAGAATCCAAATTATAGATAATTAGGATCCATATAAACTTTAGCATATAAAATCATATAGTCAATTAAGATTAAAAAAACGCACCAAAAAAATTGATTAAAAATTATTCACTAAAATTAATAATAAAATTTAATAAAACTAATGTTACAGGAAAACACCTATTTAATTTTTATAAAAAAAATTACAAATGTTGTTCTAAACGAAGCACAATTTGTTTTCCGTACTCTTGGTTAATACTCTTGATCATTAGCCGTATTTATACTACAAGTTTAAATATGCGCAATATACAAATGAGTTTTTTCGACACATGTGAAGTGTGTATCGAGCCCTCGCCATTTCACTCCGTCACTCGTTCGTGCAAGAATCGAAAGACACCGGAGACTTTTAACGAATTTGGTTACCGAGTTACCTCGGGCCTACGTCTCGGCCGGAATGGCGCCGACGAATCCACTAGAACAGACGGAAACAACAGAGAAGAGAACCACGGCAGCCTCCACACCAAGACCGGAGGCTCACCGAGAAAAACCACAAGAAAAAAAGAGACGAGACACTTACCGACCTACTCCGCGACTCACCTTTGGTGACCGCCACTAGTCCAAGCTTCTCCATCGCCGGGAAACTCTTCCTCCGTCGCGATCTTCCTTTCTTCCTCATGATCGCCTCTGCGATCGTCTTTCTTCTCTCCCCCTCGAGCACCGTGTACTGGTTGGTAACTCGTATTGCTTGCCACATCTTTTCCAGTCTACTAATGTGATCGAGAAATCTGATACATCCCCCGAATCGGGGTAACTTCCGTTATACCCTTAATGTGTTACATCAACTTCCACTCATACCCTCCCTTTAAAAAAAATCCAACTTCTAATATACCCTCTTCAATTAATAATGACTAAAATACCCTTTTTTATTTAACTTTTTAATAAAAAATTTCCCCAAAAATTAGGGTTTAGTTGTCTCTCTCCTCTCTCTTTCCGGTTTCTCTCTCCTGCCTATCTCTCCATCGTCGACATTGAGCTCTCTCTCCTACACTTTCTCTCTCATCTGAATCTTTCGATTTTTTCTCCAAAATCGGTAGAAATCAAAGCAAAATCAGTGCGAAATTGTCAAAGAAATTGAAAATAGGTAAGCAATTGTGAAAATCTTATTCTTTTTCATCTACATTGATGGTTCTCGATTTTATATGATGAACATTGATGTTTCTTCTACCTTTTTTCTTCTAATTGTTGAAAAATGATGTTTTTTCCACTTCTTTTCTTCTACTTGGTGATATTTGTGAAGTTTTGTCCTTTGTTATATGATATTGTCATAGATCTGGTTCAGATGGTATCAGGTTCGCATGGTCACATGGTACCAGGTTCGCATGGTCACATGGTACCAGATTCGCATGGTCACATGGTACCATGTTCATATAGTCACATAGTACCGAGTTCACATGATCAAATGATCACATGATCTCCATAAAAGTCGGATTGATAATAATGGTCACATAGATTTAAATTAAATGGTCCAATGGTAATAATGATCACATGATACTATGTTCATATGATCACATAGTCACATAGTCAAAAATGGTAATAATGGTCACATGGTCACTGTGTCCAGAATAGTCGAATTGATCTACATTTTGTATTTATGTTTTCTACAACTATTATAGACAGATGAGATAAGAGATCAACGATTGTATATTTTCTGTATGATGATAAATGGATAATGAAAAAGAATGGAGAATATGAATGAGAAGGAAAGGTGATGAAAAACCAAAGAGTGTTGGAAGTTACTGGATCCGGCTGTAATTGGAAGTTACAACATTGATCTTAAACTCGAAACGTTGGAGTGTAAGAAAATACAATCTCATGCATAGTTGCAAACCCGTATCACAATCTAGCAAAGCTATGAAGGGTACAAAAAAATTGGAAGACAAACAAAAAAGTGAGACCTAAACAAAACCGCTTTTCAGGTCTTAGTGAAGTTCAAAAGCAGATCTATGTCACAACAGGAGTATCAACATCAACAAAGTTTCAGTGAAACCCTCATTTTGAATGAATAAAGAAATATAAATTGTATAATAATATTATATTATATCTGTACATCAAAACATTAAGATCTTTGTATAATATTGTGTTAAAATAATGCGTTATAATATTTTGGTTTCATTCTACATATTAAAAAACAGTAAATAAATTATCTCATATAAGTAGTGGTTGGGTCTCATGTGACCAGCATGTGACCAATGTGACTAATGTCAATTTTACATTATGTGACCATTGTGACCGGATGTGACTTGTGACCAAGTGACGAAGGTAAATACAAGTAAAAACGTAATTTCCAAGCTTTGGTCTGTTATTATAAGGTATAAAAAACCCAAATATTATGTTGATGACAAAATTACAAAACGTTAAAACGAGTTTGTAATACAAAAAAACCAAAATTATCAAAATTCTTCATAAAAAACTATGAACACTAATGTAACACATTTTTTAGAACTACTTTTGCACACAAAATTTGAATAATTCAATTATTATAGTTAAATATAGTTCAAATGGTGCATATGGAAGATATGATGACAATCAGATCGATTCATTTGAAAGAATCCACTAAATCGACCTTGTGACCAACTGTGACCCATTGTGACCGAAATATTGTGGGTCTCATTTTGAACATGTAATATTTCTGGTGGGGCCCAGTGTAATCCAAGTGTGCAAAAAAGTTACGGTTGACAATTCAACACTAATTTTGGTGGGACACAACATTTCAACCCATATTTTTTATCCTCCAATATTTTTTAACCCATTTTTTTCCCTCCAAAATTTTTCAACCCAAATTTTTTTCTTTCCAATATTTTTCACATCATATGTTCAAATATAAAATAAACATAAAACATAATATCATAACATAAAATTCTGTAGATTTATAATAAACAAACAAAATGTCATAACAAAAAGAAATAAGTTCATAGCATAAATAAGTTCTTAATTCTACTTTTGAATATTTCTATTGACAAATATGGCGGCTGTCAACTGCTCACGCATATTGGTGACATTGTCATCACATATAATTGTTGTTCTTCTTGTCCTTCTTGTTATTGTCCTTGTTGTTCTTCGTCTTCTTTTGCTCGCTCATCTTCTACTTCTTCTTCATTTATCAGACCTTTTCCCTTCTTCTTCTTCTTCTTAGAAGACTTTGTCAAACGAATTTTCAAGTCATGAACTCGATGATGTCAATTGCTCCAAATAAAAAAGAAGTACTTCGTCAGACGCTTCCTTCTTTAGTATACTCTTAATTCCATGAAAATAGATGGTACCATGATACCATAGTACCATGACACCATGACACCATGTGACCATGTGAACATGGTACCATGTGGCCATATGAATATGGTACCATGTGATCATACCAATATGGTCTCATGTGACCATGTGAACATGATAATAGTTTGAGTTTAAAACACCTAAATCCAAATTTTGTTCTCTAACAATTTTCCCTCCAAAATTTTTACATGCAATATTTCTGGTGGAGTCTAGTATCATCCAAGTGTGTAGAAAAGTTACGGTTGACAATTTAGAGTTTCGGTGGGATCCATTTGTTTACTATTTTCAACCTATATTTTGTTGACTCTATAAACAGTTTCATATATAAATAAAAAAAAAAAGCATAAAAAAAATTATAACTTAGTATTCTAATAAACAAACAAAAGAAGGTTATACTTAATGTTCATAACAAAAAGAGATAAATTATTAGCTGAAATAAAAGTTAGCCATTTCTAGCTGAAATAAAAAGTTAGTCAACGATATTTCTGCACGTCCATGTGGAAGATGTCCTTTGAAGTAGGGCCCGAGATCGCCCAAAATTGGAAAGTCGCCCGATTTTTCCTACCACTTGATGTGTTCCGTGAAAATAGTGTGACTAACTATGTAATTGCTTCCTATATAAGTCATCGAATTCTATAAAACGAAGAATCGTATCTCATACATTGTCTCCTCAATGCGCTACAAAAAAAAATATATGTTAGCATTCTGGATCATGTTTCAAAATCCATGTGACCATGTGACACGGTACCATGTGACCGTGTGACACGGTACCATGTGACCGTGTGACACGGTACCATGTGACCGTCTGACATGGTACCATGTGACCGTGTGACATGGTACCATGTGATATGTGACCCTGTGACATGGTACATGTGACCATACCACCATATGACCTGTAATCCTGTAATCTATATGAAGATGTGACCCTGTGACCATACCACAATGTGACCTATATGACACTGTAACCCTGTAATCATGTGACTCAAATCATCATGTCATTCATACATCTATATGTCGACCCATATGATACAGTTACCCATTAAATTGTCCTAAATCACCATGTGACCCAAACTGACTCATTTAACTAGATTTAAATCATTTCACATGGCAATCAATTATTTCACTTAAAACCCAATATTCTATTTCGAAATCTCCAAAATTTTAGAAACACAACATTCTATTTCGAAATTCCCAAAATTTCAGAAACCTAAAACCATATATTTCTACTTACAAAACCCAAAATCCAAGCTTCAACTCAACAACAATACATTTCAAAATCCAACAAAATTGATGAGAAAGTGTTTGTTTAACCTACCATTTGTTCTTTTAATTCTGAAATTTGCTTACGGTTCTCACTTTCGGAGGAAAATGAAGATGAGGCCACCGATGATTTGAAGTTGTGTTCTTCGCTCTCGACGCCATATCTTCTTCAACTCTCTAATTTCGCTGGAGATTTGAAGAGAAATAATTTCTAAAGAGAAATAAGGATTTATGTCACTAATCGATGGTAGAATGAGAGTTTTGAGAGAGAGAGAGAAGATCACGATTTGGTAGAAGGAAGAAGATGAACAGAGGGTTAGGAGAGAGAAAACCATTATTGTTTTTTAACTTTACTTTTTTTTTTAATTTTGAATATTTTTAATTCAGAAAGAAGGGGTGTTTTTGTCTTTACCGTATTTTATGAGGTTTTATGGTCTTTTTTGTCATGATTGATACTTTTTTTTGATTTTTTGTTTAGAGGGTATAGGTAGAAGTGATGGTAGCATTGGGAGGGTATTATAGCTATACCCCCCCCCCCCCGAATCATACCGATCTCTTGCTTTTCTAAAGACCTTTCGAGATAATTATACTTGTTCATCATCTGGATGAGGCCCCCAACAATTTCTTCTTCTAAATTTCCAACGCATGTTATTCGACTGAGTGTATTTATACGGTTGCGAACCTCGTTTCCAGTATCATATATATATGTAAAGCTGAGCAAACTTGGGTGCTTCTCCTTCCACTGGTAATAGAGATCCTATTTGATGATGATTTTGTCCATGTATTCTAAAAGTGTATGGGTCATTCCCTGATGTTACTGAATGGTCGATTTTCGCACCGATTGAGGCAAGAATTGAGTTGTAAGCTCTAATATTTGTACGAAATGCAACCGACTTGTAATATAAGTTTTCTAGGTATTCCGGTTGATCTGGCACCTAGCGTCGAAGTCGCGAACCCGTTTAGGGTTTCATTAACCCTTATCGAGAAACGTTGCGTTTCGGGTTAAAACCCGAAACCTCCTTCCCAAAGGGAAGGTTCTCTTTTCTTCATCAATGGGCCTTAAGGCCCAACAACACATTTAACAAATAAACTTAATATTTATTTTTAGAAGAAAAATGATCAAATCTTAAGTTGTCAAAAAATAATACAATGACTTAAACTATAATGAGACAAATGAAAACCACAAGATTAGTATTGTATTTTCTTAATTTGATTAAATTAAATAAAAACTCCCCTTATGCACGAGTTTGTTCTTGTCTATCCGGTCCCAAATTCGGATAAAAGATGAGAACTTTTGCGATAGATTGCAGCCAACAAAAGAACAAAAAAAATATCAAATCTTGCATGTAATGAATTCACAAGCTTCAAGACGTAATGAACAATATGAAGAATACATGCGGCCGACCTTAAAAAAATTTAGGAATAAACCGAAGTTAAATGTTAAAGGATTAAATTAAAAAAATATGTATAAAATTTATAGTGTGAAGATTGTATAGTTTAGTATTATATCAATGTTTGTTGTGAAATGACACATACTTTATATAACAATCTGGTTTTTTAAAAGTGTAACTCTTTCATCGACTTGTACAATTCAGTTTTCTAAAAGTATAACTCTTTCATCGAGATTCCAAAACAGTATTCGGATATTTCAGATACTAACATTTGGTTATATATTATTTCTTACAAAAATTTAAATACACAAATTGTTAATAATACTTTTTAGAGAAATTATTCCATTATATTCTAACGTTAAAAAAAATCATTGCAATTTAAAAATATAAATTAAAAATTAAAAAACAAAATATATTTAAAACTATGAAATTAATAATATTTTTAAAAAAAATATATAATTATTTTCAGACCGTGCGATGCGTACAGATTATTAATTAGTATATAATTATTCGGGAGATTCACATATTAAATACTCAACTTTAACCAAATTTCCAAATTAAATACTTAACTATCTCACTTCCAAATTAAATACTCAACTATATTGAAATTCACAAATAAAAACTAAACTTTGCAAATTTTAACATATACCTAAAGGATAATCCAAAACAAAACCCTTTACTTTTTTTTCATCACAATTTAAACCCTATACTTTTTTTTATCCAAAAAAACCCTAAACTTTTCAAAATTTTAAAAATGATACACATTCATATACATATATTAATTATTATAAGCACAAAATCAATTACACATTTATTTTCCACAAAATTAATTGTAAATTTATTTTATATATTTATATGTATATATATGTTTTATATATATG
>NW_010966274.1:201386-209918 GCF_000463585.1 Tarenaya hassleriana
AATGTGTATCATTTTTAAAATTTTGAAAAGTTTAGGGTTTTTTTGGATAAAAAAAGTATAAGGTTTAAATTGTGATGAAAAAAAAGTAAAGGGTTTTGTTTTGGATTATCCTTTAGGTATATGTTAAAATTTGCAAAGTTTAGTTTTTATTTGTGAATTTCAATATAGTTGAGTATTTAATTTGGAAGTGAGATAGTTAAATATTTAATTTGGAAATTTGGTTAAAGTTCAGTATTTAATATGTGAATCTCCCTAATTATTCTGCTATATATATGGACTATATAGGGTACATTTGAACCCAATTTCAAATTCATATCGTTGTCACATGGACTCATCCGATAAGTTAAAGCTCACGTATAAAAGGTCGATAACGACTTCTTTCTCACGAAGTATAATATTGAATTGGTTTATTTGTTTTGATGACAATGATGAGTAAATCAAAACACTTGTCCACGTGTCCATTCTATTCGGGAAAAGCCCTGAGCGTGTCTTTGGACAACAAATGTAGAAATAGTACTCGTGATTTTACCACGAAATTAACTTTGTTTATAATTTTTTTGATTGAAATATTCTTATATACTAATTTGTTTAATGTTTTTCTAAAATATATATTGATTAAAAATTATTTATATTTGTTATCAAATTATATTTTTATTTTGTTTCAAATTTTTCAAAAAATTTAAGATTACTATAAAATAAAATAAATCTACCGTAATTTAATCAGATTTTAACTTTTTTTATATTTTTTTATAATGAATTTTATCTTTTTATTTAAAACCCATATAATTATTAAATTTTAAAAATAATTTTTTTTGAAAAAATGAGGCCCAATTTTCGGTCCTATGCCATGGCACCACTTGCACACCCTATTACACCGGCCTGGATTTTATGTACGGAATCACCCTCGTGGAAATTCCAAAACGCCGGGGCCTAAGATGGGCTTTGGAAATAGTTTCCAACTCATCGCCACCGCAACAAAAGATTGGGCCAAGCCCAATTTCATTAAAGGACCAACTGCAAAATATTGGGCCATGCACAGTTATATAAAAAGGCCAAACAAAGTATTGAATTAGCTTTATACAAAATACGTTGAGGATCTAGAATTTTTTGAATTAAATAATTTGGGCAGGGTGCGCCATGTCCTTGCTGTAGTGCAACGCATGGGCGACGCGTGTGAACCCCGACAGCAAGCTACCGAAATGAGACCACCCCCATAAAAAATAGAGTTAATATCGTTGTGGACCAATGATCCACGTATCAGATATTAAACTGATAAGAACAGATACTACACTTGATCTTAGCCAAAAGGCCGAGAAAGGTATGCTTTGCTTCAACTACGTCTCTTCCCTTTTATTTCATGCTTCCTTCTTCTACCCCTCTTCCATTTGTCGATGTGGGACTCGAGGAGTCACTTCCTCTTAAATGACCTCTTCTCTCTCCGCTTCGCAACGCATTGTGCTTAGGCTCCTATCATCATTTTTATTTCAATCTCCTCTGTTCCTCTGTTCCTTCTTGAAAATTCAGACAACTTTAATTTCTAATTATATTTTTATTAATATATATATATATATTAAAATCACATATAAATATCCAAACTTTTACAAAAAATCTCACATAAATACCTTAATTATAAAATTTTTACATAAATACCTTAGCTTTTCTAAAATCTTATATAAATACCTAGACTTCTAAAAGACTCTCAAATAAACCCAAAATCTATTAATGACATCATCTATTTTTATTTGAAAAATATTTGAAATTTGTATTTATTTGAAAAAAAATTCAAAAGTGTAGGTATTAAAATAAGACGACATGACTTGAGAAGAGACAAGAGACATGAACCCTTGATCTGATTCCAAAGCTTCCATAAACTCCGGAACAAGACACACTTCCAAATCTATGCTCCTGCCCCCTTCTCTTCCCGGATAAGCCCACACTCCCCCGTCGAATTTATGAGCGTACCCGCCGCGAAGTGTCACCGCCTTTCCCATCCCGAACTCGCATCTGTACTTTTCGAACCTCGGTGAGCTTCCCATCATAATACTAAAAGAATCAAAAGTCTGCTCTATCTGATAAACATATGGAGATTCCAACCAATGATCAATGTTTCCAGCAATCTTATCGCTCGTGTGTTCAGTTACCGCGTGATGTACCTTCAATGCAACCCATCCGAGGCCGTTGTCTAACAGATCGCCGGCTCTTGATTCAGTTCTTAAAGCGAAAAGGCAGTTCCAAAATAGTTCTCGGGCAAGGGTGGCTCCATTCTTGATCTATTGTTTGCTGCGAGTATGCAGCTTGTTTCTTGGTCGGGGGTAACCTTCGTGCCCTCGTTATAGATCTCCACATTGTAACAACCCCAATTTGAAAAAAAAAATGTATAATTTTAAAAAAAAATGCATGATCGATCGATCATGTCATCACGATCGACCGATCGTGTAAAGGAGAAGAATGATTACAACATGACAGAACTTCGGTAGCATCAAGTCGTTTTCGTTCTCCACTCAACCGACAACCACGTTTATTCTGTCAATCATATCAATTCGTTCTCTCCTTTAAAAATACGCCTCGGTGGGTGAAGCTGCAAAAGAAAAAAAAAAGAAAACTACGCGTATAGAGGAAGAGACAGAGGGAGAGAATCAGAGAGAGTGAGAGAGACATAGGAAGATATACCGGAGACACCGAGCGTCCGTATGCACCGTCGGTAACACAGACGCGAAGAGGACTCACGTGCGGAACACGGACGACAGACACGCAGAGAAAAGCTCACCGAAAACGACCGAAAATGAAGGGTCCGAAGGTGAGGAAATAGGGGTTCTTCGGGAATTCCGTTTTTCATGGTTTTAACGGTATCGATTAGTGTATCTATACTTAATATACCTGGGTAGGGAGTTTGGTAGAGTTTGGATAAAAATCAGAGTTGTTCGAGTTCAAAAACGAAGAAGACAAGCGACGATTGCGGCGATAGTCGATCAAACGATCGTCAGTTTAAAAAAAATCAGAATATAAAAACAAAATAATAATAATAAATAAATAAATAAATATATAAAAATAAAATATTATGGATTAAATAGAAATATTATATGGGTAAATAATACCCAGAAAAATATAGAAAATAACAAGAAAAAATAAAGAAATTTGACAGAAAATACCGATTTAGAATTTTCAACAAAATGGTAAAAAAATAGAAATTAACCATTAATGTTAAAACAGATAAAATGGATAATAATTACCTAAAAAGCTTTAATAAATGGAAAGAAAGGACGAAAAAAACCGTTTTGGAATTCACGGTCGAACGGTAAAAACGGAAATTTACTGCTACGATAAAAATTAGTCAGAATGAATGGTAATTATCGAAAAATTAGAATAAATGGAAATAAAGACGTGGTGAGCGGTGTGATTTAACCATCGAGAGACCATTTGTATGCGGGCAGATTGCATGGCATTAATCAATGGGTCGGTTGGGACCAGACATCGTTACACGTGTAATTGTAATTAGGGAATTGGTACGATGATGTTATGTGTGTGTAGTCTATGCGTACAGCCTATGAATGAGTTGTGGTGTAGTACGAATTAGACATGATTGTGAATGTGGGACCAGACGGTGCAGATCGTTGCGATGGCTAGTACCGAGTCACGAAGATGATTGGACCAGATGATACAGATGGTCGAGATAGCCAGTATCAAGTCATTACGATATGGGGACCAGATGATGCAGATGGCTAATATAGCCAGCATCAGGTCATTACGATGATCAGACCAGATGATACAGATGGTTGTGATGGTCAGTATCGGGTCAATGAGTAGTAGTCACATGTACAGTGTGAGTTGACAATGGGGTCAGCACTGTCGCGTCGATGATGATGGGATGATTCCGTCCTATGATGTGATGTCATATGGACTTGTTTGTGATTGCGTTGTGTGTGATTATCGAGATGCGTATATATGTGTATATATAATATGTGGAATGTATGATAGGTATAGAGACAGTAATTGATACCGTTTCTCTATGAGAAAGTAATATCCGGGGTCCACCCTGATTACTCATTGAGCGTATGTGCTCAATCCTCCATTGTTGATATTTTTCAGATCCTGAGGAGCACGAGTAGCAGCATCACGTACGGTGTTTGGATTTGGTGTGTGTAAAAATAAAGGATCATATCCCAGGATTTCGATGTGATATTTTACTATTTCAAACATGTGTTTGATTTTATATTAAACTATGTATTTTCCGCTGCGAACTCTTTAAAAGTGTGATATAAGATATTCCCGTGTTTTGGTTTTATGGGTTTTAATGGAATGTCCATGTGGCGCACTTGTATTCACAGGATACAAGTTACGGGTGTCACACACACAAGGGCAGTCAAAGATTGGAAGGATGAAATTGTCATTGCTCCACATTCTTGGTTTTTCTGTGATTTGAGTTTCCTAATCGTTTCCGATGAGAAATGGAACATTCTTTCCTCGAGAACCGGAGATTCGAATCTTTTGATGAATTCATCCGGATGACTGAATGGGAGATCAAGAATAGGGTTGTGCCCACCTGGGAACCAACGTTTTAATATCGGAGGATTTGTGATATAAAAACCGTCGTTCTTATCGCTTTCTTGCGCTCTGAATATCTCAGACCACGAGTTGAAAAAATTCCAGAACGAGCTACCATCGCCCATTACGTGATTCATAGACAATCCAACGAATATTCCATCCGCCAATTCCGTCACATGTTCAAGCGAAACAGTGAGCATAAGCATGGAATCTAATCAATCTCTTTGTCTCTCATTCTTCAAGAATCAGATTTCAAGTTCTAATATGTCGCTTTGCCGAAAACGTTTGATCTTTTCATACCAAAATGGACGTCTTCTACACCTTTTTATCAATCAAAATACGTAATAAACAACACAAAGTATAAGTTTAAGATTAGTATACAACACATAATGCATCGAATGCATCGAATCTTGATTACCTTGACCGATAAAAGACTCTGCTCATGACCATCGTGATTGACAGCTTTGTGATGATCAAAGAAAGACTGAATGACCAAAGGAAGATACTTTGATCCAAGAATGTCAGAAACAGACAAACCCGTGTCGGTGGATGAATCTAGCACTCGGGCTGCTGTTACAATCACGAAAATCGAATACCGCTTCGGATTTTCCGACTTCAAGGTCACGAGACAGCCGACGAGAGGATAGAAATGGACAAGAGCAATGGAAAGAGAGTCTCTAAGCTTCTGAAGAAAAGTGTTCATGAACTCTGCTTCGTTGTATGCCTCGTTTGGTTTTGAAACAAGTGACCCTTTTGGATATAATGTTGCGAGATCATCGCGAGGTCGAAATGCGACAACAAGTAATACGGTCGTTTCGATTCTTCGGGCATCGATTCGAGCTTCACAAAGCATTCGGAGACAGTTTTTACAGAAGAAGAATCAATTTTCTAGACAAAGAGAGCAGATTTTGCTTGTCCAAGCTCCTCGCCTCGGGGTTTATGATATTTAGTTGACGTAAATGAATGACATGAATTAGAATTTTCAAATTGCATCTTAATATGACAACTCTTGTTTTAAAAGGGAAAAAACCCTAAAAATTTCTAAACTTGTAATTTGGAGTAATATTAATTCCTAAACTTGTAGAGATGCCTATTAATTCTCAAACTTGCAAATTAAACACGTTAAATCCTGAACTTGTTAAACGGTTCTATAATCGTCCATAGCGTTATTTGGTCAAAAAAACGAGTTGACCGATCCGACATGGCACGTGACGTGGCGGTAATTTTCTGAGTTGGCTCGCCACGTCATGCGCCACGTTAGATTAGTCAACTCATTTTTTGACCAAATAACGCTATGGACGATTATGGAACCGTTTAACAAGTTCAGGATTTAACGTGTTCAATTTTGCAAGTTTGAGAATTAATAGGCACCTCTACAAGTTTAGGAATTAATATTACTCTAAAATACAAATTCAGAAATTTTTAGGATTTTTGTGAATAAAGTATGATTATCTTTTAATTTCTAAATTGATTATGAATTGTTTTAGAAAAAATTATATTAAAAAGGATATTTCTAAATTAAATGTATTTTTCCAAATATCCTTTTTAATATATTTTTCCTAAAACAATTAATAATCAATTTAGATTTTGAATATTTGATAGAAAAATACAATTATTAGATTATTTTCTCTATAACAAAATATAGATGTTATTATAACAAAATCTGGGCCTAAAATTATATAACTAAAGTCGATATATATATACTCAATTTAGAAATTAAAAGATAATCATACTTTATTCACAAAAATCCTAAAAATTTCTGAATTTGTATTTTGGAGTAATATTAATTCCTAAACTTGTAGAAGTGTCTATTAATTCCCAAACTTGCAAAATTGAACACGTTAAATCCTGAACTTATTAGACGATTCCATAATCGTCCATAGCGTTATTTGGTCAAAAAATGAGTTGACTAATCCGACGTGGCGCGTGACGTGGCGAGCCAACTCAGAAAATTACCACCACGTCACGTGCCACGTCAGATCGGTCAACTCGTTTTTTTGAACAAATAACTCTATGGACGATTATGGAACCGTTTAACAAGTTCAGGATTTAACGTGTTCAATTTTGTAAGTTTGGGAATTACTAAGCACCTCTACAAGTTTAGGAATTAATATTACTCCAAATTACAAGTTCAGGAATTTTTAGGGTTTTTTTCCTAATTAATTTCAAAATTGTAAATATTTTAAGGAGTTGTTATGAAACGTTTTCTAACATTTATGTTATTAAATGTTTGGGAATCGGAATCTCGGGTTTAGTTTTATCAAAGTTGGTGAAGCTTGGCGGGTCAATAGTCTTTCGACCAAATTTTTTGTTAGTTAAAAAATGAGAAAATCCAAAACAAATACATGAACTTCTCACAAAATAAAATCTAAACTTTTTATCAAATAAAACCTCAACTTCATTTTTCAGTCAAAAATAAATCAAAACTTTGTAATCTTTGTCATTTTTAAACCTATTGCGGACGTGACGTTCCGATATCGTGACATGTAGATGAGAATATATCAAATATGATCAAAGTATTGACTTACCACGTACAATATCGATACACCACATCATCATTCAGATTTAAAAATGATAAAGATTATAAAGTTTGGATTTGTTTTAACTGAAAAATAAAGTTGGAGTTTTATTTGATAAAAAATAAAATTATGGTTTTATTTTGTTAAAATTGAGAAGTTTAGGTATTTTTTGAGATATTTTTCTTTTTAAAATGACATAATAATAATAATAAGGAAAAAATTCAAAAAAAAAACATTGAACTATTTAATTTTGAAAAAAAAATACTGAACTTTATTTGTTGTTAAATAAACATTAAACTTAAAAAAATCTAGAAAACACTGAATTTTTTAAGTGATCCAAAAAATACATTAACTTTTATACGATTATAAAAAAAGGGTAAAACCCCTAAAAAACCTCCAACTTGCAAAAATATACACGAATAAATCTTCAACTTGAAAAACTGTCATTCAATCCCCGAACTTGTAACTTGTCACCGAATAAAACCTCGAACTTGTAAATTATTGCTCTAATAAAACTTTGACCGGTTTGACCACAATTTTAAACGATCGGAAATCCACGTAATAACGTATTGCTGATGTCACCTTATACACGTTATCAATTTTAATTTTAAAATTGACATCAGCAATCCGTCAATACGTGGATTTCCGATCGTTTGAAATTGTGGTCAAACCGGTCAATGGTTTATTAGAGCAATAATTTGCAAGTTCGAGGTTTTATTCAGTGACAAGTTACAAGTTCGGGGATTGAATGACAGTTTTTCAAGTTGAAGATTTATTCGTGTATATTTTTGCAAGTTGGAGGTTTTTTAGGGGTTTTACTCTAAAAAAATACTAAATCAGGCTTCGAAAGCTACTCACATCTACAGAAAGGAATGTAATCGAAGAGGCCAGCGTAAAAGTACAGAATTTTTTAGTGATCCAAAAAAAATATATGAATTTTTTTCGATTGTAAAAAAACTAAGAAAAATAATCTGATATGTTTGTATCTCTTTGTACCACATCCGTCATTTTGTTTATTTTGAAAATCGTAGAAGAGTTAAGTATTTATTTTGTCAAATTTAAAAAGTTTAATGTTTATTTAATAAAATAAAAAGTTCAGTGTTTTTCTTGTTTTTCTTGTCAAAATTTGAAAGTTAATTTTTTTTAAAGATTTTTCCTAATAATAATAATAAGTTGACAGAACGATGTAGGCGACTTTTAATCATCGTGCAGTTGGACAGCTCGAGAGGTCTCTTCAGGAATTGAAATAGCCACAATTTCAAATGCTTAGTGGATAAAATATAATTGTATACTGATTAATTAACAATTTATGACCCATTAACATGTGTATATCATGATGTTTCTTTCTGGATAAGTAGAAAAAATGGAGAAAATTCTCTTCCTTCAAAATAAATGAGATTTTAGTAATAAATTAAAATTCTCTAATTATAAAATTAAAAGAATTTTATTTTCTAATTAAATTCACCTCTTT
>NW_010966274.1:212943-235945 GCF_000463585.1 Tarenaya hassleriana
TTTGGAGTAATATTAATTCCTAAACTTGTAGAAGTGTCTATTAATTCCCAAACTTGCAAAATTGAACACGTTAAATCCTGAACTTATTAGACGATTCCATAATCGTCCATAGCGTTATTTGGTCAAAAAATGAGTTGACTAATCCGACGTGGCGCGTGACGTGGCGAGCCAACTCAGAAAATTACCACCACGTCACGTGCCACGTCAGATCGGTCAACTCGTTTTTTTGAACAAATAACTCTATGGACGATTATGGAACCGTTTAACAAGTTCAGGATTTAACGTGTTCAATTTTGTAAGTTTGGGAATTACTAAGCACCTCTACAAGTTTAGGAATTAATATTACTCCAAATTACAAGTTCAGGAATTTTTAGGGTTTTTTTCCTAATTAATTTCAAAATTGTAAATATTTTAAGGAGTTGTTATGAAACGTTTTCTAACATTTATGTTATTAAATGTTTGGGAATCGGAATCTCGGGTTTAGTTTTATCAAAGTTGGTGAAGCTTGGCGGGTCAATAGTCTTTCGACCAAATTTTTTGTTAGTTAAAAAATGAGAAAATCCAAAACAAATACATGAACTTCTCACAAAATAAAATCTAAACTTTTTATCAAATAAAACCTCAACTTCATTTTTCAGTCAAAAATAAATCAAAACTTTGTAATCTTTGTCATTTTTAAACCTATTGCGGACGTGACGTTCCGATATCGTGACATGTAGATGAGAATATATCAAATATGATCAAAGTATTGACTTACCACGTACAATATCGATACACCACATCATCATTCAGATTTAAAAATGATAAAGATTATAAAGTTTGGATTTGTTTTAACTGAAAAATAAAGTTGGAGTTTTATTTGATAAAAAATAAAATTATGGTTTTATTTTGTTAAAATTGAGAAGTTTAGGTATTTTTTGAGATATTTTTCTTTTTAAAATGACATAATAATAATAATAAGGAAAAAATTCAAAAAAAAAACATTGAACTATTTAATTTTGAAAAAAAAATACTGAACTTTATTTGTTGTTAAATAAACATTAAACTTAAAAAAATCTAGAAAACACTGAATTTTTTAAGTGATCCAAAAAATACATTAACTTTTATACGATTATAAAAAAAGGGTAAAACCCCTAAAAAACCTCCAACTTGCAAAAATATACACGAATAAATCTTCAACTTGAAAAACTGTCATTCAATCCCCGAACTTGTAACTTGTCACCGAATAAAACCTCGAACTTGTAAATTATTGCTCTAATAAAACTTTGACCGGTTTGACCACAATTTTAAACGATCGGAAATCCACGTAATAACGTATTGCTGATGTCACCTTATACACGTTATCAATTTTAATTTTAAAATTGACATCAGCAATCCGTCAATACGTGGATTTCCGATCGTTTGAAATTGTGGTCAAACCGGTCAATGGTTTATTAGAGCAATAATTTGCAAGTTCGAGGTTTTATTCAGTGACAAGTTACAAGTTCGGGGATTGAATGACAGTTTTTCAAGTTGAATGTTTATTTGTATATATTTTTGCAAGTTGGAGGTTTTTTAGGGGTTTTACTCTAAAAAAATACTAAATCAGGCTTCGAAAGCTACTCACATCTACAGAAAGGAATGTAATCGAAGAGGCCAGCGTAAAAGTACAGAATTTTTTAGTGATCCAAAAAAAATATATGAATTTTTTTCGATTGTAAAAAAACTAAGAAAAATAATCTGATATGTTTGTATCTCTTTGTACCACATCCGTCATTTTGTTTATTTTGAAAATCGTAGAAGAGTTAAGTATTTATTTTGTCAAATTTAAAAAGTTTAATGTTTATTTAATAAAATAAAAAGTTCAGTGTTTTTCTTGTTTTTCTTGTCAAAATTTGAAAGTTAATTTTTTTTAAAGATTTTTCCTAATAATAATAATAAGTTGACAGAACGATGTAGGCGACTTTTAATCATCGTGCAGTTGGACAGCTCGAGAGGTCTCTTCAGGAATTGAAATAGCCACAATTTCAAATGCTTAGTGGATAAAATATAATTGTATACTGATTAATTAACAATTTATGACCCATTAACATGTGTATATCATGATGTTTCTTTCTGGATAAGTAGAAAAAATGGAGAAAATTCTCTTCCTTCAAAATAAATGAGATTTTAGTAATAAATTAAAATTCTCTAATTATAAAATTAAAAGAATTTTATTTTCTAATTAAATTCACCTGTTTCCCTTCTTTCTCTACCTACCCACCCACCATAAAAGAGGTCTCGGAATTTTTTTCTTGTGATCAAAAGGTAATTAAAAAAATTTTTAATTATGTTTTTGCTTTTTTTAAGATATTATACAATTTAATATGCATCCAAGTAAGTTTCTGATTTATACTAGTTATATTGTTTCAAAATAAACTTGAAAATTATCGTTTAATTTTTTATAGATTTATTTTCCTATACCTATAGTTAATTATTATTATTATTATTATTATTGGCCAAACAATACGCTATTAATAAATTTTTTTTTAACCCAAATGATAAAATAGGAATGTCAAACGAACCGATCCGTCCCGAACTCGAATCAAATCCGAATCCAAAAACCCTCGAATTGTAATTCGAGTCAAGTCAGATTAGCCCTAACTGAACCCGTTCAAACTTAAATATATTTTATTTCATGATAAGATCCGTATATTCAAGTTGAAAGGAATCCATGAGAATATACAAGAGTTCGTAATCCCGCTATTAAAACTTACAAATTGTAAAAGTTATGAGCAGGAAGATGACAAGATCACCATCTTCCAATTACATCTCATCAATCAATGAACTCTTGCCAAAATGTTACAGATCATTTTGACGCCCCAAACTCACCATCCTTCAATTTCAACTCTTCATCAACCAACTCTTTACTAGAAATAACCTTTCTTTCTTTCTTCTTATTTAATATAATTGATCAGTTATTTTTATTTTATTTTCTATATTAATGAAGCACACAAAAAAATATTGAATGAACTGACATTATGCTTCGTCCTTACTATATATATTATATATAAATAATATAAATGTAAATCAATTGAGCAAAGCCTGATGACGAGGATACCGAACGAAATTATTAATTATTAATATTATTAATAATTAAATAATGTTGAACATCAGAATTAATGGGGCAATCTCTTAGTGAGAAAACCCCCTCCAAAAAAAGGCGTATGCCGCTTAATGCGACGAGCACACGGTAATCTTTAGTAAAAGGCGAAAGAATAGTTCGCTTTGCGCTTACCGCACGGCTCCGGGATTCAACGTGCAGTAGTTTTGGCTCTTTAAATCCATGCGAGGCCTCTCTGTTTGTGTTACTGCTGACCGATGTGGGACAAATCTATAAAGATTTTTTATTGGGCCGAAGTTGGACAGCCCAATTGAAAAAGGCTCGAATCGCCTTTTCCTTCTGCCAATGGTATCCAATAACGTACTAATGATTGCCACAACGGTATAGATATATCGGATCTTAAAAAATATTACGAGATATATCAATCTTATCAAATCCGGAAAATATATATTTAGAAATATTTATTATTTTATTTAGTTTATTTGTTCAATGTAAGACTCTCATCTATTTATATGTTATTCTGATTATGAATAAAGATATCATTCTATAAATTTCTACAACAACAATATTACATTGATTGGGAATCGGAAACGAAATCAAATCAAAGTTTTCTTGGCCACGAGTGTCTAATCTTTTGGCTCACCTCACATATTTATGGCTTAGAGATGTGTTACTCATTCGATAATAGAGATGTCAAATGAATTGATGATACATATAAACTGATCTAGAGTATATAATTATTCTGGTATATATATATATGGATTACATATCAAAGATATATTTGAACCCAATTTCAAATTCAAATAGGTGTCACACGGACTCATCCGATGTGTTAAGCTCATTATCGTATACATGTAAGATCTATAATTGAATTTTGTCTTACAAGGTATAATAATATATTGAATTGGTTTTAGTTGTTTGATGACAATGATGAGTAAATCAAAACACTTGTCCATGTTTCCATCTGATGAGTAAACGGTTTTTGATGCACCGAATGTTAAAATAGAAAAACAAATATGTGATTTAAAGAAATATTGATTTTAAGATATGATTAGAAATAATAATAGACACAATATTATATCAAGATAGTGTATCGATTTTTATTTCTATTTTTTTTTTTTCATATTTTTCATATAAATGTATGAGTTATTTTCATTGTAACAGAATAAAAAAAAGATGTAGTAATAAGAGTAATTTTGTTACTTTCTATTTGTTTCGCACCGCTTGCTCCGGGAAGCCTGACCGTGTCCTTGGACAACGATATGGACCACATAAACCCTCGTGGAAATTGTGCCGTACTCTCGGGTCTTTATCAATTGTGCCGTACTCTCGGGTCTTTATCCCAAAGATGGGCCTTGGAAATAGTTAACTCAAATGAGAACGGGCCAAGCCCTATTGAACAAAAGAGCCAAAACATTATCTGATTTTCGTATTAAAAATTAATAACTAATAATTAATATTAATAATTAATATTAATAATAAAATGCTTGATCCAAATAATTGGGCGGGGTGCGCCAGGCCCTCGCTGTAGTGCAACGCGTGGGCGACGCGCGTGAGCCCCGGCAGCAAGCTACCGGAGTGGACCCACCCCCATAAAAAATAGAGTTAATATCGTTGTGAGCCGATGGCCCACGTATCAGATATTAAACTGATAAGAACAGATACTACACTTGATCTTAGCCAAAAGGCCGAGAAAGGTATGCTTTGGTCAGCTGCCGCCCCTTCCGTTTTATAACAGCTTCCCTTCCACTAAGCCTTATAGTTTTGTCGATGTGGGATTCGAAGTTATAATGCTCCTCTCTCTGTACTTCGCAAACTCGATTTGTGCTTGGGCTACTATCATCATTTTTATCTCTATTTAAATATCACTATTATATTATCATCCGACCAACGCTAAATTATATCCAGAAAAATACGGATGGATCATGACTTGGAAAAACACCCAAGATTTATACTTGAAAATCTTCCTTCTTCAATTGATATTATATTGTTTTTAAAATAAATAAATAAATGATACACTAATCTATGAACTTTGTCCATGTCCTTTGAATTTCCGTATTCTAAATTACAAAAGGTATGGTGGTCGAATAAATCCTGTGTTAGTGTCTTTCCATTTTGCACCTAAAGGAAAATGTAAATAAAAAAAATTCAATCTTTTTTCTTGAGGATCCCTCGTATATTTTTTTAGAAAAACAAAATTAAACAAGATATTCTAATCGATAACATAAATTTATAATAATAAGTTTCCGCCACCATGACAGCTTTATTAAAAAAATTATACGATTTATACTCTCTTTTTTTTTGCCAAAATAATTTTTTTGCCACCTTGTATTTTTGTTCAAAGTTAGTATTTTTGTTCGATGTGTATTCGTTTTTAGTTTCGTATTTGACTTAATCAATTTCGTATTGTTGTCTGTTAAATAAAAATCGTTTTTTATATATAAATTGCTCGTTTTTTCTGAAATAATTTTTGTTCTTAATGTGAGACTCAAGAACTATAAAAGACAGTTTTATTTGTGTATGTAAGTGCAGTTGTTTTCAGCTTTAGCCTAGAATGTGTTGGCGGGCATATGTTTTTTTATTGAAATTTTAAAAAAAATATATATATGAAAAGTACCATTGAAATTTAAAAGCATCAAGTATTGTTATCTCACGATAAGAAATCATTAGAGTGAATTTGAAAATATAAAAATTTTCAAGGTGCAAATTATAATCCGAGGAAATAATGTAAAAATTGGAGTTTATTTTGGAAAATGGTTTACACGATTACATGGTTATGGAGATATAAAAAAAATATTATGGGATTTTACATATATTATTTTCAATCGCGGTAAAATGGTATATAAACAAAATAAGACGAAATTCTAACTACGAGTGGGAATATTAAGGGTGGATATTCGGTTCGGTTTTTCATAAATTAAATCAACCCAAAAGTAACAAGTAACCGTAATCGAATCGAAATCAATATAAATTTTGAATTATTATGATATTTTTATTACTGCAAATTCGAATTCGAACCAAAACCCGAACTTAATATAAAAATAAACGAAAAACTTGTATTTTTCTAATAGAAAATAAGATATACGAATTTGAACCGAACTAACATAAATTCTGAATGGATATTGATTTTCTTCGAGCTCGAATTAAACCGAAAGAAACCTGAACAAAAAACCGAAATGATAACCTTTTGTTTTTATATACTAAAATCTCTAAGTACTATGATTCAAATGACGATTTCAATTTAGATTATAACAATGCTTCAGCAACATAAGATTCAAAATGGTAGCTACGCTTTGTGTATAACTATCCTCGGCTTGTCTCATTTATTTCACAAGTTAAATGAATCGGTTCATAAAACAAAAAAAAAATATTTGTTTTTATATTATAAATAAATATTAAATAAATAATATTATAATATACAAATTAAAATATTACAAATTAAATTTAACTTTTGGATATATTGCACCGATATTATAATATACAAATTAAAATATTACAAATTAAATTTAAATATATTTAAAAAAAACTATGCAAGCCAACAAAAAATTAAAAGTAAATATTAATTTGATATAAAATATATGTTTTTTAAAACACCCTAGTTCGCTAGTTTGAGCTGCTTAAACTAAAATTAAGTATTAATTATATATATATTTTAAAACACCTTAGGTCGCCAAGGTTGAGCTCGGACGGTGACGAGTTGACTTAAATATTAACGATGTGGGACGGTTAGCCAAAATATCATGCAAACTAAAAATGAAGATTTGACTTCGCATTAAGATTAAAATTAAAACAAAAATAACAATACTAATTTATTAAATTCAAAACTGGTGGGGGCCGCGCGAACGCAGGCCCCCTCTGCCACAAATTATGACGTAGGCTCTCCCACTTGGGGAGACCTTAAGCTAAGCGCCCCTCCGAAGTGCAATGGAGGTCACTAGCCTAGGCCACGCGCCTTCTGGATCGCGCGTCGACCCCGTCCAGGTAAGTATGTTGGTCGATCTCTCGAGTTCCCTTCTTATGCTCCCTCCCCTTGTTCGCGCTTTTCTATTCTTCCGATGTGGGATTTTCTATTTTATTAGAATGATTTGGGCCGTGGGCCTGTATTAGTGAGAGCCCAGATGTGGATATGGGAAACTCCGAGGAATTGCAGCTTTTTTAGATATTGAAGAGAGTACGGCCCATATTGGTGGAAGCCCAGTATGGATTATGAAAATATCAAATACATGTTCCCCCCCCCCTTTTTTTTTACTCATTTCCACTAATTACTATTTCCCATGAATTTTGTCTCCGTTTTCTTTTTTCCGTTCTTCTTGTCCCCATTTACATATATATATATATAATATGTATGTATATTGTGCAATTGTTAGGAGTAATATATAATTTAAAGTTAACGGAAAACTAAAAACAAAAACGAAATTCCAAGTTTTAATCACGTTTAGGATATATTAATTTATATATATAAGGATGTGATAAACGTCTAACATGGGTCATGCCTCGGAAGAATCTGCATATGAAAAAAACCTAAGATACAAACATTGGGTCAAGAAGAGACAAGAGACATGAAACCTTGGTCTGATTCCAAAGCTTCCATAAACTCTGGAACAAGACACACCTCTAAATCTATGCTTCCGCCTCCTTCCCTTCCCGGATAAGCCGACACTTTCCCGTCGAATTTATGAGAGTAACCGCTTCGAAGTGTTACCGCCTTTCCCATCCCGAACTCGCATCCGTACTTGTCGAACCTCGGTGAGCTTCCCATCATGATACTAAGCGGCTCGAAAAGCCGGTCTATGTGATAAACGTACGGAGATTTAAACCAATGATCGATCGTTTCATCAATCTTTTCGCTCGTGTGTCCGACCACCGCTCTATGCACTTTCAACGCCGCCCCTCCGAGGCCGTTCTCTAACAGATCCCCGGCTTTTGATGACGTTCTTACAGCCGAAATGCAGTTTCCAAAGTAGTTTCCCGACAAGGGTGGCTTCATTCTCGATCTATTGTTCGCAGCGACTCTGCAACTCGTCTCTTGATCAAGGGGTAACCTTCGTGCCCTCGTTACCGATCTCCACATAAACGCGGTTAACGATTGGAACGACGAAATCATTGTCGTTCCGCATTCTTGGTTTGCTTGTGATTTCAGCCTTCTGATTGTTTCTGACGAGAAATGAAACATCCTTTCCTTCAGGACCGGAGATTCGTATCTTCTGATGAATTCGTCGGGATGATTGAACGGGAGACCGAGAATAGGACCGCGCCCCTCCGGGAACCAACGTCGTAACGCGGGAGGGTTCGTGATACGGAAACCGCCGTTCTTGTCGCTTTCTTGCGCTCGGAATATCTCAGACCACGAGCTGAAGAAACTCCAGAACGAGCTTCCGTCGCCCATTGCGTGATTCATAGACAATCCAATGAATATTCCATCCACCAATTCTGTCACCTATTCAAAAAAGTTTGAGCTTTTCATCTCGAATTCGTATTCTTCTTGTAACAACACATAATGCAGTGAATCTTGATTACCTTGACCGATAAAAGACTCTGCTCATGGCCATCGTGATTGACGGCTTTGTGATGATCGAAGAAAGACTGAACGACCAAAGGAACATACTTTGATCCAAGAATGTCAGAAACGGACAAACCCGTTGTTGCGTGGATGAATCTAGCACCCGGGCTGTCGTTACAATCGACGAAAATCGAATAGCACTTCGGATTTTCCGCCTTCGAGGTCACGAGACGGCCGGCGAGAGGATAGAAATGGACGAGAGCAATGGAAAGAGAGTCTCTAAGCTTCTGCAGAAGAGTGTTCATGAACTCTGTTTCGTTGTGCGCCTCTTTTGGCTTTCGAAACAAGTGACCCTTTTGGATATATTGCACCGAAATCATCGCGAGGTCGAAATGGGACAGGTGATAAGCCTGTTTCGAGTCTTCCGGCATGGATTCGGGCTTCACAAAGCACTCGGAGACCGTTTTTACAGAAGGGGAATCCATGTTTCAGACAAGTGTAGGTCTTGTCGCTTCAAGAAAGCTCCTTCATCTAGGGATATATATATATATCATATATATCATAAATAGTTTTTTTATTGTGGGTGGAGTTTGGTCGGTCAGTAGTCTTTTTGTCACGTTTTTTTTATTATAGCCGTACAAAAATAATCATTATATATATATATATATATATATATCATTTGAGTTTAAATGTTAAATTAAATATAATAATGTTTAAATATCTTTGTAGTATAACTATTCATAAAAATAATTCCAAACAAATATTTATTTTCATAAAACATTTAAAAATTATTATATTTATTATCCCACTTTTCAATTTAAATTTGAAAATAAATATTTATGATAATAAATATTTTTATAAACATTTTAAAATTTTAGTTGAATATATGTAAATTAATAAAAAAAAATTATTGATGTCTGTTGTTTTAAATGGATATTTATTAAAATTAT
Source organism: Tarenaya hassleriana (assembly GCF_000463585.1). NCBI lineage: Eukaryota > Viridiplantae > Streptophyta > Magnoliopsida > Brassicales > Cleomaceae > Tarenaya > Tarenaya hassleriana. The sequence continues at coordinate 222,476 of NW_010966274.1, forward strand.
GCATTTTCTAAAATATTTTTTGGATATAATTTTTGGGATATATAAATTATCGAGATTGACTACATTTAAAGATATAATATTTTGGTAGGTGTGAATATATATTTCCACAAGAGTAGGTAATAAGCATATTAAAAAAGAAAACATCATTGATGACCCCAACTACTCGCCTTCTGATATATTTAAGTTCCTTTTTCCCATGCTACTCTTTTTGTTTTCTCCCATGCTCACATGTTGTGACTTTTGCCCATCCTCTTCTTTTGCATTAACAATATATATATATATATATTATTTATATTTCGGTTCTTTCGATTTTATAAAAAAAATATCAATCAGTTATTATATTATATTCGATTCGGTTCCGTTTTTTAAAATTAGATCTTTAAAAAAAAAAATTCCGGGAGGTTTTAAAATTGGTTCGGTTCCGATAAATTTAATTTTTCTAAAATTAATATTGTTTAAAAATTTTGGACGAATCTGAGAAAAATACCCAAAAGCAATCCCTCCCTTCACTATTTGGTCCTTCCCTTGTTGTATTGTATCGATCCATAAAATTTTATTGTTTTGAGAAAAAAAAAGAAGTTAAAAAGCTTATATTAGAAATAATTTCAGTAAAAGACGAAAATATTTTGGTTATCAAATGATTATGGTTTATATCCAATATACAATGAGATCAACGACATCTACCTATAAAACTTTAGATTATTATTTTTTCAGAGAGCAATTAGAGAAAAAAAATCCTAATTTTCAAATTCAAAATTAGAACAAAGGATTATTGAAATAATTGTATCACTTTTGTAAACTCAATTACTGCCGTGTCGGCAGGTAGGATAGAAACTGTATATGTCGGTGGAGTTTGGTGGGTCAATAGTCTTTTGTGCCACGTTTTTTTTATGGTTATAGTCTTAAAAAATAATCAATATATATATATATATATATATATCATTTGAATTTTGAATATTAAATTAAGTATAATAATGTTTAAATATCTTTATAATATAACTATTCATAAAAAATAATTCCAAACAAATATTTATTTTTATAAAACATTTTAAAATTATTATATTTATTATCCCATTTAAAAATTATTATGTTAAAATGATGTAATATTTTTAAAATATATTTATAATATAATTATTCATAAAAAAAATTCTCTATAAAAATACATGACAAAACTATTTGCATTTTATTAAAGATATAATGTATTCAAATAAAATATCAGTGATCTATATATATCTATCTATCTATAATACATCTCGTGAGATGTAAATACATCTAAAAGAGATCCAATTACACTTTGCAATCGCCATTCACCGAATCGTTTCAAGTCGTCGAAAAGGGAGAGTTTTCGTACGGACCAACAGCGAGATCATAAATTTCATATCCTATATAGTCATATGATATATGTGTGTATATATATATATATATATATATTTAGTCATATGATATTTGAAACTCTTGACCTAATAAATGAAAATTTCCAAGTTGGGTCAATTCATAATCGAGGTAGAGACATTATAAGCCTTATTTTCGTCATTCAAATCGCTTCTTAAAGACCGGTATTTACATGTTTGAATATTTAGTGACAATTTTTTTCCTAAAAATAGAAATTTTATTTTACGGATTCGATTAGAGACGAAATAGACAGTGAAAAGGGCAAAGGTCATATGATTTAAATCGGTTTGTCCCAATTGGTTCACTTCGTTTACATGTGTAAAAAAAAATATATAAATCGGTTTCTTTTTATTTGGATGTAACCATAAAATACTATTAGGGCCTTGAATGGTTGGAGTTTTTAGAGTTTTTAGAATCCAAAAACCAAAAAAAAATTATCATTCAAGTTTTCACAAAATTATTTTTCTTAAAAACTTGAAAAATCATTTTAGTGAAAAAATCAAAGAAAAATCAAAAGCTACTTTTTTATAGTTTTCAAATACTGTAGAATCCAAAAACCAAAATCCAAAAACTAAAACTAAAAACCCAAAATAAAACTCATCCACATCCAAAGCCTAGATCATTCAAGGATTTAACTCGTAAATCGTATTATCTTCTGATGCTTTTGAAAGTTTTTTTTATAATCCGAAAATTTATTAGGCCTTAGACCCAACTATATCTCCCAAGTAGGGGTATAAAACGGACGAGACCGGTCCGATTCGTTCTGATCTCGAAAAATTTTAGTCCAGTCCAGTCCAACCCATTTTTTAGCGAGCTAAAAATATATTAGTTCAACCCATATCGTTTTAGTTCATGAGCTAAACGAGTAAGTCTTCAAGCCAAATATATAAATTTAAAAAATAAAATTTTAATACTAACAAATATTAAAACTAATTTTAATATTTAAAATATAATTAAAAAATAAAATTTTAAACAAAAACAAACTAAATATGTAATAAAAATATAATTTGTATGTAAAAATATATAAAAATATATAAAAATATAAAAATATAAAAAAAAATTATCTTTTTTTCTGATCCTTGAGCCAATTCGACTCGTGACGAACTGGCTCTCCATGAATCTGACTCGTGATGGACCGGCTCAGAAAAATATGGGTCGGTTCGTGAGTTGGTCCGCGATCTGCGGCTCGTTTTAAACCCACACTCCCAAGTGAATGAATGTCCTTCCCACGTGAAAGATAATTTTTAAAATGTTGTGACCAAAGCTTTAAGAATATCATCAATAGAATATTAGATTTTAAAATTAGTATATATGAAAATACCGTTAATGAAAATATCAAGAGTTCTCTTAAAATAAAATAAAAAACCGTAAGATAGAGAGAAAACTTTGATCACAAAAGAACATTAGCTATATGACCAGAATAAGGTTTTTTGAGAGAAAGATGTCTTTTGTTTTTTAAGAGGAATAATTGTTTTTTTTTTATTATGTGAAAATAAACATTTAAGATTAGGCTTCAATATTAGAGGGATATCCAACGGCGGAATTAATATGATGATCGATTTATCATTATATATATATTTTTTTATAATAATGCATTTATATCGTTTGCGATATAATATTTGTTGTCTTGTTCCTTGTGACCCAATATATAGTCTACTGAATTTTTAATATTATAACCAAAGCGAATCGAATCGAATTTATTTTGGTTACAATTTTGATTAGATATAAGGCATCCGATTTAAAATTAAACAAATGTTTGGTATCGAATTTTCAAAACCCAATATCCAAATTACCATTAACCGATTAAACCGAATCAGACTGTTTGTTCATCTTTGATATTCAATTGGGCCATTGGAAAAGTGCCTTTTCCCTAATATAAATGTAAAATTTTCTTATTTCTATTTTAAAATATTCAAATTTTACGCATCGGCTTAAAATGGATTATTTGGGCCGAAGTCGTTCAACCATATGGCCCGCACACCATCGCCAATAACTGTTTCAATAATTTATTATGTCTTCGAAAAAAAATTTAGAAGGGAACCAAATTAGATTTGGTTGCAACCATAAAACACTGAAAAAACCTATTAAATTAAAAAGTACAAATTGAAAAACGATTACAACATAATTAATTATAAAATATTAAAGTATACATAAAAAATTATAATTATAATTATAATAACAATAACAATAATAATAAAATAAATAATAAATAATTACAAATAAAAGTAACATTTCCCGACAAAGGATGGGTAGGGGCCGCGCGGACGCAGGCCCCCTCTGCCACAAATTATGACGTAGGCTCTCCCGCTTGGGGAGACCTTAGGCTAAGCGCCCCTCCGAAGTGCAATGGAGGTCACTAGCCTAGGCCACGCGCCTTCCAGATCGCGCGTCGACCCCGTCCAGGTAAGTATGTTGTTTGGTGCCTGGAGCTCACTTCTTATGCTCCCCTCTCCTTGTTTGAATCTTGCTATTTTCCCGATGTGGGATATCCATTTTGTGACGAACTTGGGCCATGGGCCTACATTGGCCAAAGCCCATGTATGGATTTGGAAAATATCAAATATATGCGTTTCTCTGAAATGGTAACGTTCTTCCTTTCATCGTCTACTTACTGTTGTGGCAAAAATTGGACATTCATAAACAAAAAATATTTTATTCGAAAACTAATCAAAGTGAGATCCGATCTTTTACATGAAATACACACGAAGATAAATTTTAATAAAACGAGTATCCTCCGAATATATTAAAATTTTACCCTTTATTTTAATTTTATTTTCAGTTATGAAGTTACCTTTCTTTTAATAAATAAGAGAAGAGTTTAACTATAACTAAACAAATTTTGGAAAAAAATATTGAATGAAATACAAATATCAAAATATTTTGAATAAAGGATTGTTGTAATTTTGTACATTTTGAAATTTTAGCCCTTTGAGGTCTAGAATTAGAATCGTTGCTGGAAAAAAAAAACACTAGACGCATCGCTGTTGGAATGGAACCTCACTATTACATACATATAAATAATAAAAATTATTATTATTATTATTATTTATTTTGAGATGGTAATTATTAATTTTTATTTTAGATAGATACATATTAATTCAAATTTAATAATTTGTCTTTAATTTATTTTAAAATTTGATGTGGTTAAGGATATCAAATCTAAAGAGAGCAATTTAAATGATACTCATTAGAGTAATAAATGTTCATTTTAACGTTAGTAATTATTTTTCATAACTAAAAACTAATTTGTTAATCTTATAAACTAGAAATCACGTAATCTTATTTTAAAATTGGAAGGGAATTAAGGATACGAAAACAAGAAAAAAACGCACGTGATTAAACCAGAATTATGTTGGCGACGTGAATGTTATAAGCCAAAAAGAAAATTTTAATTAATCCTTTGGGCGGGGTGCGCCGGGCCCTCGCTGTAGTGCAACGCGTGGGCGACGCGCGTAGGCCCCAGCAGCAAGCTACCGGAGTGGACCCACCCCCATGAAAAATAGAGTTAATATCGTTGTGGGCCGATGGCCCACGTATCAGATATTAAACTGATAAGAACAGATACTACACTTGATCTTAGCCAAAAGGCCGAGAAAGGTATGCTTTGATTAGTCGCCCCCCTCTTCCTTTTTATTACACACTCTCTTCTCGTAAGCGTCTTTGTTTTGTCGATGTGGGATTCTGAGAAACACTTTCATGCTTCTTTAATACCATTCTCCTCTCTCCCTCAACTTGCCCATCTCTATATATCGAACTCCAATATTATACATAGATTATTAAACTAGCTTATGGTGGAACATATATATTATGAAAGAAACTAAAAAAAACAAAAACAAAAATTAAATCAAATCTATGTACTACTGAAAACGTGATGTACGATTAAATTAAATATAATATCCACCTTCAACCAAATGTGTATATATATATGTATGTATATATCCTGAATTTGTATGCAAATTCCAGTGATGGGGTAATGAACAAGTACCATCGTTTTTCTTTTCGGATTAAGCAAATGTCCCTTTGTTTTTTTAATATCTTTCAAAAATGATTTTTTTTAATTTTTTTAAAAGCTTAAATCATATAGTTTTAATTCCTGTAAATAATAAAACTTAAGGAGTTTGTGTTTTTTTTTTTTATAATTTGTCCCAAAAGAAAACGCCACTGATGAAGGACATAACCCAACTGCCCATCTCTCTGTAGAATATGAAACAAGGCTTTGCACTTGTTACTTGTTTGTTTACATTTTCTATTCACATGTTCCAATGAAAAAACATTGATGTGAAGAGGTTCATCATCGAGGTGGTCGGAAACGGGGCATCTCGAGAGCCTCGGCCACTACGGCCCTCAACGCGCCTCGACAGCACGAATGGCATCATCGGCATTTGCAAAGTTCACAAATCCAAAACATTTTGACTTTCCATCTCCATCCTTCATCACTACAATACTTGTAATGGGTCCGAAGTCACCGAAAACGTTCTTCAAATCTTGTTCAGTTGTCGACCAGGAGAGGTTCTTCACAAAAACATTATAGATTTTTTCTCCTTCTAGGGTATTTTCTCTGTCACTCCCACGAATGAACCGACCAACAAAGACTTGCTTTGCCATTTATGAGCATCCCATTCGCCTTATCAATAGCAGTTTGAGCCGACTCGTCGTCGTCAAATTGCACAAAACCGTAGCCTTTAAACTCCCCGGATGAGTCAGCAGCGATCTTGCAGGAAAGAATGTTTCCAAATGAAGAAAACATATCATACAATTCTTTGCTCTCAATGGACCTATCCAGATTTTGCACAGCCAGAACAGGTGAAGATCTCGATCAGGAGAGAGTGTCGAAAGAAACAAAAAAACCCGAAACGAAAAGGGAAGATAAATGTGAAAAATCATAGAAAATTGCAAAAGAAGAAAGAAAGTATACCTTGACGAAGAGATTTCCAGCACCACTCTGAAGAAGATTGTAATCTTGATGAGAGTACATGAACCTGATCGGCTTATTGTTCAACGGAGTGAAATTCACAACATCAACCGCCTTAGCAGCTGCATTAAAGTAACAATGAAATGAGAAGACAATACCAAGAAAACCAAGAAATTGTCAAAACGACCAAGAATTCGCCATCAGATGCATCAAAGTTCAGAACTTTTCCATCTCCCATAATGCCCAGAGACCCTTTCCATCTCCAGAACCATTCAATCAACCAAAACTTCACATTGGCGGCTTCAGAAACAACAAATCAAAGCAGAAATAGAGAACCCAATTGCTGAGTCGATGAAAAAACGAATCATCTTGAGGATTTCCGAAGCTGACAAAGGCATAACCAAGCGACCCTCTCCCCCTGCAAACCCTAACCGACACGACCGAGCCGACTTGGCCGAAGAAGTCGAAGAGTTGCGCCTCCGTCACACTCGTGTCGAGATCGCCAACGTAAAGCGACGGGATAGTGTCAGATGAACTCGCTGACAACGGAATCCGCGCCATTTCCAAATGCCCAGAGCAAAAGACCGAAATTCTCGGAAAGATTCATCCTTTCTTGAAGAGTTTTTTCTTCTTGATAACTCTCTACTCGTCGGGAAAAAAAAAATCAAATTCCTAGAGAGAGAAAACTTGGATCTTGAAGGCGGTTTTCCTTTCTTTTTTCTGGGATTTTTTTTCCTGTCAATTGGATTAAGGGAAAAAGATCAAATGCTTATAGTTTTTCTGTTTTTTCCCTCTTTTAAAGTATATTATGTTATTTACCTATTTCAAACTTATATTATTTAAAAAAATATATATTTGTCCCATTAATTTAAATCCATATTCCAGTTGCATTTAGTTTTACAATTTCATTCCTAACTGTGTATATACTTATATTTCATTAAATATTATATATATATATATATTCTGGAACTATAAATAAATTAGTCTAAGTATTACCTTAAATATTTTATTTTTAGTTATGAGTATTTACCAAATTAAAATTTATTCTATATGAATTACAATCTTGAACATTGAACTACTACAAAACCTCATATAATAGGGATCGTCATGGGTCGGGTACCTCCAATTTTTAGAAAACTCTGTCTCGTCTTCATTACCGTGAGTTTTATAAAAATATTATCTCAGTTTTGGCTTCATAAAATCCAGGTACTTGTAGCTCGGGTTTAATGAGATTATCGGTCTTGTATTTACGGGTATCCGAATCCATACGACTTATAAAATTTTGAACTATAAAATGATAGATATAGAAAATACAAATGAAAGAAGTCAAAGTATAAAGAGAAAAGTTCACGATGAAGAAGAGAGATGAGTAAAATTTGGAGAGATGAATGGTTGATTCGGTTGCATAGAATGAGATTTAGAATGGTAAAATTTTTGTATAGAAATGTTTAGAACATAAAAAAATTAAACTAAAATAAAAGTATTTTAATAAATAATAAGAATAATTTAGATAAAAATATTAAGAATATAAAGTATATTTTATATTTTTAACAAATAATACCGGATAAGAGGTATCCTCGGGTTTACGGGTTAAAACATGTTTGAAATTTTAGAATAGTATTACATCATCGAAATAGAAGTTCCACCAATCTTAATTATTTCAACAGCTTATATGGTAGGGGCCGCGCGAACGCAGGCCCCCTCTGCCACAAATTATGACGTAGGCTCTCCCACTTGGGGAGACCTTAGGCTAAGCGCCCTTCCTAAGTGCAATGGAAGTCACTAGCCTAGGCCACACGCCTTCGTGATCGCGCGTCGACCCCGTCCAGGTAAGTATGTTGTCCGATCTCTCGAGCTCCTATCTTATGCTCCCCTCTCCTTGTTTGCGTCTTTCTATACTTCCGATGTGGGATCTGTTTTTTCTTTTAGAATGATTTGGGCCGTGGGCCATAAAAGATTAGCGGAGGCCCATGAACCGTTAGGTCTTAATTTTTATTTGTTTGGACCCGTCACATTTTGGTTTACAACTAAGATTTTCGAATTTTTACTCATTTCAACATTGATTTATATAAATATGAGATATATGTCAATTAGATGTGGTTTGGGTTTATGAAATTGATGATAGGAATAAGAATTAAATGAAAAATTTTTGGTCATGGACTTAAATCTTTTTGGCTCCTCTTTCTCAAGATCGGGGATAATCTCACGAATCTTTGGCTTGGAAACATGTATTTTATGGGAATGAATATTGATGCCATCTAACTTAAAGATCCATTTAAAAGTATTTATACACAATCACATTCACTATCATATTTCAACCTAATTCGAAGTTTGATGTCAATGTTAGTGGTGTTCATTCCCTAGTTAAATATCGATTATCGACTGTTGAAATCGAATAAAAATTCTATCCGACAAAATAACCGATTATAGAAGTTGACGATATTTTTGATTCAATATAAAATATTAGACTGAATATTTTGGAGATCCACGGATATAATTGTATAGCAAACTCTAACAAAGTTCCACTAATTAAGATTTAAACGATGGAGCAGCAGATAATAACTCTATAAATGAACAAATTCCTATTACCTACACTAAAATATCTGAAGCACAGCATCGTTAAAATTTTACATTTAAACTGACGAAATAGATAAATTAGTTTTTATTCAGGCGTTCGAGAGGTTTGAGACTAATTTTCTGTATTTAATACAAACATTAAATGATTAGTTATTAATTAATTAATTAAAATTAATAATTAAGTAATATATTAAGATTTAAGAAAAATCAAATTCCATTTTTGGGCGGGGTGCGCCAGGCAACGCGTGGGCGACGCAAGTGAGCCCCGGCAGCAAGCTACCGGAGTGGGCCCACCCCCATAAAAAATAGAGTTAATATCGTTGTGGGCCGATGGCCCACGTATCAGATATTAAACTGATAAGAACAGATACTACACTTGATCTTAGCCAAAAGGCCGAGAAAGGTATGCTTTGTTACGCCGACGCCTCTTCCTTTTTATTACACGCTCCCTTCTTCTATATACCTTCATTTTGTCGATGTGGGATTTTCCATTTTATAACAAGCCCCCTTTCCCAACCTCTCTTATCTTTGTCGATGTGGGATTGTCTTTCCTTTCTGTCACTTCTATACCTATGGTTCCAATATTTATAGAAAATATACTACTCATCCTTTGTAGAAATATGAAATAACACTTTGATCTATATATACTCCGATTATATTTTCTATTTACCAATGTAAAAAACATGTACCTATGAACATTTTCTATTTACCGATTATATTTTCTGTTTACCAATGAACATGATTCAAAATGTAATTCCAAAAAAAAAAAATCGAAGATGTGATCTCTCTCTTCACTCGGAAACTTCATCAGATTCGTCGGCACGCCTAAGACACTCGATAGCCTCGGCCACTTTGTCCCTCAACGCGTCCGGTGACTCGAGCAGGTGCAGAACCGCGGTCTGGTCCATCTCAAGAAGCATTCCCGTCACTTTATCCGTTCTCTCGCTCTCTAACCGCTCCACCAAATAATACAGTCTATTACCGAGCATCTATCGAAAACAACTCAACGCAGTCGGAGCGAGTAGAAAAAAGTTGAAACCCGAAAAAAAAGAATCCGAACATGTCTATAACTAACTCGAAACAAACAAACAAGAACTAACCTCCCTTTGCTCCTCGGGAGATGCATTGGCGAGGGCTAAGGCCAAAGATTCTTCTTGGAAAGAGTCACGTGATGTTTCGGGAGCGGGAGATTCTGCCGGGTTGAGAGCAGGAGGGTAATAATGATGAAGCGTCTGCAAGCGGTTATTATCAAATGGGAAAATTGCTATCCAACCAAAACCCGAAAACGAACGGGGACATGTCTAACTTGAAAGAAAACAGACATGAAAAGTCATCGACAGAAACTAACCTCCCTTTGATCCACAAGAGACACATTACTAAAGGCCGAGCCCAAAGCTTGTACCTCGGAAATGGGCGTCGGACCACCACCTGACCAAATCCATTGGACTTGTCCAACTTGCTGTTGCGGATAACCAAATCCCACCTAACATGAAACACTCCAACTCGTCACAAACAGAGACGAAAGCCCATAACTTTACATGCCAAATGCAGAGAAAAAGACCCTTCAAGCATGTTTAGTTTGATAGATACTTTGATCGGAAAACCAAAGTGTATGGAAGGTAAAGAGCAATTACTTGTGGATGAATCGTAGCAGGAACTTGCCCATACGAAGCATCAGACGGGTATATGGGGGTCCAAGTATAAGCTGAAGAAGGCAAAGCCATAGGTCTCATCTGTGAAAACTGAGCCTGCATATATCCGCACAGCCGAAAACTTAAAAAGGGTTTTCTTCTCTTTTCCCGAAAGAAAAACGCAGCATAAAATTACCCGACAATCTCTTGCTAAAAAACCAAGACGAAGATAAACTTTTGCATATGAATATGACCTGAGCATTGTCAGCATCTTTCTTGGGAATTTGCTCAAACTTAGATCTGAGTTCTTGCTCTCTTTCAGACTTCTCCAGGGCCTTTTCCACGTACCAAACCCTTTCATCGAACTTCTTCCCGTTAAGTGCCTCAACAGCACGAATGGCATCATCTCCATTTTCAAAGTTCACAAATCCAAAACCCTTTGACTTTCCATCTCCATGCCTCATCACTACGGTTCTTGTAATGTGTCCGTACTCACCAAAAATGTTCTTCAAATCTTCTTCAGTAGTTGATTCAAAGAGGTTCTTCACAATAACATTACAGAATTTTGAAGTGTTTTCTCTCTCGTTCCTAGGAATGCACCGACAAATAAAAACTTGCTTGTCATTCATGAGCATCCCATTCAACTTATCTATAGCAGCTTGAGCCGATTCATCATTGTCGAATTGCACGAATCCATAGCCTTTAGATTCCCCAGATGAATCACAGGCGACCTTGCAGGAAACAACGTTGCCGAAGAAAGAAAATGTATCATACAATGCCCTGTTGTCAATGGACTTCTCCAGATTCTGCACGGCCAGAACAGATGAAGACCAAGATCTCGATCAACGAGAGAATCACGAAAAAAAATGGAAAATGAAAAAGAAGGTACCTTGATAAAAATATTTCCAGTACAACTATTGAGACGACTGGGATCATGATAAGAGTACATGATCCTGATTGGTTTATTGTTCAAAAGAGTGAAATTCAAAACCGTCATTGCCCTAGCAGCTGCAATTAAGGAGAAAAATTCGATATTGGGTTGAAAGAAAATGCCAAGAATTTGAGGACCCATCTCGAGTAAGAAACAGATTCAGTGATTTCAATGGCCTCCACTATCAAAACATTCAAGAATTCACCATCAAATGCATCAAAGTTCAGAACATTTTCCACCACCACCCCCCATAACTCAAAATTCACTATAACATCACCACTGAATGCCAATAATTTGAGGACCCATCTCGAGGAATAAACAGATTCAGTGATTTCAATAGCTTCCAATGTCAAAACATTCAAGAACTCACCATCAAATGCATCAAAGTTCTGAACTTTTCCATCTCCCATAACTCAAAATTCACAGTAACATTAGTCTGACTAATGCCCAGTTGCTCGAGTTTCAAGAAATTGTATAAGAACCCAAGAACTCATCATCAAAATTCAGACCCTTTCCATCTCCAGAACCATTCAATCAGCCATAACTTCACATGGGCAGTTTCAGAAACAGCCAATCGAGCAAGAAATGTGGAACCCAATTGCTAAGTCGATGAAAAAACTAACCATCCTGGGGATCACTGAAGTTGACAAAGCCATATCCAAGCGACCTCGTCATGTCGATGTCCGTGCAAACCCTAACCGACGAGACCGAGCCGACTTGGCTGAAGAGGTGGAGGAGTTGTTCTGCCGTGACAGTCGGGTCGAGATCGCCTACGTAAAGCGACGAAGCCATTTCCAAACACCCAGGGGAAAAAAGACCGAAATTCCTCGGAAAAATTCAACCTTGATTGAACTTTTTTTTTCCCTGAATAGTTTTTCTACTCGTCCGGAAAAAAAAATCAAACTCCAGAGAGATAAAACTTGATTCTTGAAGGGTTTTTCTTTTTTCAGCTTTCTTGGAACAATAGAAGAACCGAAGTTTTCTCGGGAATTTAAGAAAAAAGATCAAATTTTTATATTTTTTTTTTGGAGGTTAATGGAAGCGTTGAAATATTATTTTGATGGGAAAAAGTGTGAAATTAATATTGTCAGAATACAAAGAAAGTGTTTTTTCCAACAATTGCAGTGCTTTTTTTTACCTTATGTTATTTTATTTACCTATTTCAAATTTTATCTTATTTCGAAAAAATAAGTAGGTACGTCCCAACAAATTTCTTATTTATAGAATTTATTTTCAAATTTGCATATATTTATCTTTCATTTACCATTATATTATATATATATATATATATATGGGGTAATCGCATAAAAATATCCGAATTTTTACAAAAATCTCAAATAAATATCCGAACTATAATATTGTCGTATAAATACCTGAACTTTTCAAAACTCTCACATAAATATTCAAACTTTTAAATTTTTTCCAAATCAAACAAACGCAACTGCTCACTCAGCAAAAAACTTCAGACTCAGCAAAAAAAACTGTTGACTCAGCAAAAACTAGCATAAAAATATCCGAATTTTTACAAAAATCTCAAATAAATATCCGAACTATAATATTGTCGTATAAATACCTGAACTTTTCAAAACTCTCACATAAATATTCAAACTTTTAAATTTTTTCCAAATCAAACAAACGCAACTGCTCACTCAGCAAAAAACTTCAGACTCAGCAAAAAAAACTGTTGACTCAGCAAAAACTACTGACTCAGCATTCAAAAATATTATTAAATATCCAAATATTCATCTATATATATTTAAATTAATATATACATATAAATTCACATATATATATACATATATATATATTAAAAATAAAATTATTTATAATTAATAAAACACATATACACATAACTACAATATATATATATATCATTACTAATGCATATATATTACAATAAAAATAATTATAATTAAATTTATTATTAAAAATAATAATAATACATAAAAATAATTATAATTAAATATATATTATGTATATATATTACTAAAAATAAAAATAATAATAATGCATTATTATTATTTTAA
>NW_010966274.1:236036-241775 GCF_000463585.1 Tarenaya hassleriana
TGTGTTTTATTAATTATAAATAATTTTATTTTTAATATATATATATATATATATTTGTATATATATATGAATTTATATGTATATATTAATTTAAATATATGTAGATGAATATTTGGATATTTAATAATATTTTTGAATGATGAGTGAGCAGTTTTTTGCTGAGTCAACAGTTTTTTTTTGTGAGTCAACAGTTTTTTGTTGAGTCAGCAGTTGCGTTTGTTTGATTTGGAAAAAATTTAAAAGTCTGGGTATTTATGTGGGAGTTTTGAAAAGTTTAGGTATTTATATGATAATTTTATAGTTCGGATATTTATTTGGGATTTTTGTAAAAGTTCGGGTATTTTTATGTGATTACCCCTATATATATATGTATGTATTGTTTGTAACGGGTTAAGTCAGAAATAAAGTGTGTGAACATGCTAGTCTAGTTATCACCTTATATATCTTATTTTTTGGATATTTGTAATAATAAAATAAAATTTATTTTATATGTTTATTTTGATTTGTGAAATTATTATCATCTCAAGCAATATTCTTCACTTATATCTATCGCAGTATTTGTTATTTTAAAAATGTATAAACTCATCACTAGTAGAATCGATCGAGGTTGGAAGTGAAATATGAAAATATTAATGAGATTGAGATAGAATTTTTAAAAAAGAAATATCGTTAACCTTATAGCGTTCCGATTTTTAAATGTTTGAATTCGGCTATCTATGGTACCCGAATACATATTTCGGTTGTAAATATCTTTACCGAACCAGAACCGGAACCGAAACCGAAACCGAAACTAAAACCGAATATAATATTATAGCCGATTGATATCTATTCTTGTAAAATCGAAAGAACCTAATCGAATCATTTCGGATCCGAACTCCAAACGTACATAAAATGTATCAACATGATACAAATGACGTTAGATATCCTATCTAAAACCCGTATGATCAGGCGGTTAGATATCCAAAACCTTCGGATCCGATTACTAGTAATAAAAAAACTAGGAGTGGACGTTTCGTTTCGCTCCCGAATCTCGATATTTTTTCCCAACCGTATCATTCAAAATTTCCGGACGATATGTTTGTTATAGAACCGAATTTTCCGAAAGCGAATTTAACGGAATCGAACCGAACTTTATAAAATTTCTGGAAAACCGAAATTTTCTTAAGAAAATCTAATTTTTTTTAACAAAAACCGAAACCTAACCGAACTGAATCGAACCGAATAATATACGGTACTAATTTGGTATAAATTTTAGAATATCGAATAAACCTTTCTCAGATCGAACCGTTAAAATTTTGAACGGAATTGTTAGGGGTGTCAAAAAAGTCCGAGGCTCGATACCCGACCCGAACCCGTCCGTAAAATTTACGGGCTCGGGCTTCACAAATCAAGACCCGTTCGTTTTTCGGGTCGGGCCGACCCGGCCCGTAAATATCCGGGCTTGTATCGGGCCGGCCCAACCCGGTCATTTTGAGACCCCTAATCGTGAAACGCTCGCCCACAACGAAATTGTTAATGCAAATATCATGTTCTGCAAAATTATTAGCAACGAACTCCGACGTTTTCTTCCAAAACGGAATACGAAATTTAAAAATTTGTATTACATAATCGTTTCTAAATTAGTAACGAGACATTGGTTTGCCCACATTTATCAATACGTCAACAACATAATTTCATTGTTTAATAAAATCCGTAAACTAAACAGATAAAAAAGCACGTGCCCAATTCGAATCTTTGCTACTTTGAAGTCTTAATTTAAAAAAAAAAGAATTCCATATTTGTAAAAAATTAGAAAGTCTGAAAGTGTTACTAAATAGATTTAATAAATTCCAAAATGAGAAGAGAATGGATATAGATGGTTTCAATGAATGAATGAAATAAAATAAAGTTTTGACAAAGAAAATAAAATAAAATAAAGTCCAAAAAAAAAGTCATGTAATGGCCCATTTCAAGGCCCATGGAGCAAATAATTTATAAACAAAAACCGAATTTTCTAATGATTTCATTAATTATGACATCAAATTCTCGATTTTCCTTGAAATAAACATTTAGTTGTATCTAAAAACAAATTTAATTGAGAATTCGATTACATACATCTTTTTTAAAAATCAAATTTACCAAAATGAACAGTAAAATAATTGGAAAAAATATATAATGACCACAAATTTTTTATTTATTTCAATAATTCAGCATCGAAATAAAAATAAACTATAGATATACAAATCAAAATCGAATAAATATAATTTATAAAATTCAAACTTAAAAAAATCGAGTCGTCACAACAGCAAGCAAACGTATGTATGTATGTATGTATGTATGTATGTATGTATGTATGTATGTATGTATGTATGTATGTATGTATGTATGTATGTATGTATCGTCAATCTGTTCACATTGATGTATTCGACTTATATGGCACACAAATGGTAGGTTGCAGAAGATCCATACCGTTTTGACGGATAATGTTTTCATAACCTCATAATATTCACATTCCCCATACAACAGTACGTACATATGTAAATATATATATATATATATATATATTTTTTTAGAGGTCCTCCGTTATCTCCGGTCTGGGAGCAGCCTTTGTATATGGATCATATAAATCCAGAAATTACCTCCCTCCCCACCAGTCAATACTCAACCTCAAGGTGGAGTTATCTCATACCACAAACTTGACCACTCGCTCACGATCTGTTGGGTTATATATCCACCTTGATTCACTAATTTTTTGAATTAAATTAGGTGACTCCCGATTAAAAACAAATATAATATTATTTATTTATATTATGATAAATACCAAACGAAATAATATTTTAATATAAAATTTAAATATTAAAATATCATTTAAAATATATAAAAGAATCATACATATATGTATAATCGATAAAAAAAATAAAATTAATTTCTACAAAATATATAAAAATATAAAAAACATATATAATCTAAGTTTGTTTCCAAACGAATTTTTAAAATACTAATTCGGCTCCCTAAAAACGAGTCGGTAATGAAACACCTTGCGAGTTAAACTCGTTTTTTACATCTATATATATATATATATATATGTGCCGAAAAAAACTAATTTTTATATAGCAAATAACTATATAGCTTTCAAAACACACATTTTCCTAGAAATTGTTAGGTTAATAAAGTAGAAGTAAATTGTAAATAACTAAAAAAAATAAAATTGAAGTATATATGGATTTTCCGAAATTCCGGAAATCAACTAGTGGAATAAAAGTCCAAATACAACGTTGAAAAATAATTAAAAATTATAAATCCCTATTTTTTTTTCTTGTCACGTAACGACGTGGAAAAAAACAAGAAGAAGAAGAGGTAGCTAGCTAGCATGCAATAGCGAGAAAGCGAGTGCATGGACTTCAGTGAGTCGATATATACATACACACATATATATACAATATATACATATTATATATATATATATATTTGTGTATATATATAAATAAAAGCAGATCCTGTATCAACAAAGAAACAACGCCCGAAGTAAAAAAGATCGGACAAAACACAGAAACACAACTAACACTTACACTTACACACACACAAGTCGTTGATGGATTCAACGCATAGAATAGAACTGTAAAAAGACAAAACAGTGAAATTAAATTAAGTCAGGGAATAATAACATTGACAGTAGCGGTGGCGATGAACATCAAAAGGAGGATATAGATACATTAGAAATTTTAAATGTGGATATATATATATATATATATATAATAAGATAATTTATTTCAAATCCAAGGGGGGAAATTCTTACATAGATTCGGCTTTAGATTACACAGACCAAATTTCGCTAATGGCAAGTAATTAGGGTCTGCATGACAAATTAACCAGATCTACGTAAGAATTCCCGCCCTTCATGATCTTCCTAATTCAGGGTGCAAAGGGAAAAGCTCTAGGGTTATTACATTGTTAATGATTTTATTATTATTGTAATTATTATAATTATTATTACAAGGGCTTGTCTTGCTCTCGGTTTCCACGTTCCAGCTCCTACATGTCCTCTTGTATGGACTGTCCTCTAAACCCTTCTCCACCACTTGTTCTCTCTGCAGCAAAAAACACAAGAAATTTCAAACCCTAATATCAAATAATCATAATTAAGGATACTAATTTTGAGGTATTACCCTAATATTAATATTAAATAATTATAAATTTGAAGCATTACTCTAATATTATTGTCTAGCGACAATGTAGTGGGGGTTGTCATGTTAGAGACGACAGGCTTGGGACTTTGGCCGCTTAGGCTGAGGCTGTTCCTCTTCTGCTTCTGCCTCTCCCTCGCTTTGTGGTTTTGGAACCAGTAGAACACGTTCTTGCCCTCGATCTTACCGTACTTCCCGAGCTGAGCGGTGATCTGTTCGATCTGCTGAGCGTTCGGTGTTCGCATTCCTCCTTTGTACAACATCTCGAGAATTCCGATCTGTTCTTGGGTCGGGTTCCACCTGGTCCCGCCCGGGTGAGTCTCCACCTATACACACACACACACACCATATATTCATAAATATAGATTCTTTTACTATATGCTTTTACATTTACCTTTTGTTACATTAATTAGAGATTTCACAAGGTCACCAAAACACAAGAAACACCCAATTATTGTAAACTAAGTAACATTTAGAATTACAAAACACATATACTATGAGAACATGCATACAACATACATATATATATGTATATAGTACAATGTATAGGGTGAAGACCTGAGGTGGGTCTCTCTTGTTATCATCGGTGAGGGTACTTCTCGGGCGGTTTTCGGGCCGGATGAAGCTTTTGAGGTCGAAAGCAGTGGCGGAGGAGGAGGAGGAAGGAGAAGAGGGCGAGAGCTTGGGGGCGAGAGGGCGGAGACGCTTGCAGCTGAGGCTGAGGGACGGTTGTGAATGGTCATGGTGAGTCTGGTTATTATCCCATGAGGACAGTCCACGTGACAAGTGATGCACCTTCATGCTTCCCATATGATGTGCGTATGGTGATTTCACAACATGGGTCGTGTGTGTATATATATATATGTAGAAGTGTATGTATATGTGTGTGTGTGTTAAAATGATAATGTGTAATGTGTATGGTAATTGGTGTGAGAAATGATTTGGAAAGTGGGACGTTGAGAACCAAAGACCAAATGATGAGATGAGGTTGACTTTTGTCTATTTTTTTACCTTTTTTTAAATTTTAAAGCAAATTTTATAAAAGAAAGGTGGGAAAAAAATTACATCAAATTGTCTTCCGTATCGATATTGAGATATGTGTGCGTGTATGGTATATATATATGCATGCGTACACATATCTCTAATATATATATATATATATATATATATATATAAGGAATAAAGTATTTGAAATATCTGACAATATATATATATATATATATATCTAATTTAGCAAACTATTTTTTATAAAAATTAATACTAAACTTCTTTTAAATTAAAATATAATATAAAATCGAATCTAGAATAAACTAATTAAGATCTAATCCGAATTATTTAGGGGGTTTATTTTCCTTTGGAACATTTTTGTAAGATTTGGAAAAAATAAATTAGTATCATCATTAAAACAAAATTTGTGGCTTTAATGATAAGATGTCTAATGCTTTTCGGTGGCTCTCTATAGCTTTATTTTGGAAAAAGTGGGAAGAGACATGAATGCGAGGATTTTTTTTTTAAAAAGGAAAAAATTCCTCCAATCCCAAGACTAGAAATTGCTTTTACAATATATATATATATA
>NW_010966274.1:241921-243848 GCF_000463585.1 Tarenaya hassleriana
ATATATATATATATATATATATATATATATATATATATGTAAATGTTTTCTTTAATATATTGATATTTCTTTGTGAGGGGTCGTTGATAAATTATATAGGCAAAGATTCTCGTTGAAAAAAGAATTAAAGGCTAAATAAAAATATATAAAATACATTATGACAACTACACTAACATAAATACTATGTTTATGTACACGAATCTTTTGGACAATTAAAGATGGGTTTGGATAATAATGTCAAGAGAGTCGCATTCACATTAGATAATATGTTACTTTTAAATTGTATAATATATGAATATATATATATATATAATATACCTTTGTATATATTCCCTCTGTTCCTTGGGAACTGCAGAACTTCAATTTCCCAAGTATATATGTATTAATTCACTGATTTATTTATGAAATCTAAGCCATCCAACTTTTAATTAATTCCGTTTATACCCTTATACACCAAATATTATATTCTCTTTTTTTGGGTAAAGGCATTATAAACTAAATATAATATTCGATCATATCAAATTTGACAAGTTTTTCGTATGAGATTGAATTTTCAACACGACAACAAAAGAATTTAATTTTTTAATATTTTTTTTCATGGGTGTCTAGGTTTGAAAATAAAACGTCTATAACTTTTAAATGCATTAGAAGATGGATGGAAACGGATGATGTGACACTCCCATTTTATTTCACCACAAAAAATATTAATTACATGATTTTTTATTAATATTATTTCAAATCATTCATAAAAATAAAATAAAAACCTACTAAAATCGAATAAAAAGCATATCAAATAAGATTGGACAGCATCGATAACTATGCATATAACTGAATCTGAAAATAATTTATATGATTCAAAACATTGTTTTAAAATATCTTTATACTATTCAGAATTATAAATTCTCTTTTTTTAAAAAAAAAATTCAAATTTCATATATATTAAAGCTGTAAAAACAAAGAAGAAGTGGTAATGAGGATTACCAAGATATAATCAATGACAACAAATTTAAGGATGACTAAAACAAAGAAAATATAGTCCGCATTTTGCATGTCACCAACAACTATCCAACGAGTTAAAGCACAATCTATGATGAGATGTAAAAAAAAAAAGCATCAATGTTATATTTAATAGGAATAATTTTAAATATATGTGAAATACTATATTAATATAGATTATACGTTCTATATTTTTTCATCTAATAATCATGTATAACTATTTTTCTAAATTAAATAAAATATTTATTTTTTTATAATCAAGAGATTCATTAACCTTTCGACTTAGCTAAATGACCATTTTTATCATGGTTTAAATTCGAGTTCAGTAGAAAATATTTTCTTTCGGGAGTTTGGTGGAAAATATTTTCTAAAACTATTAAATATACATCATTTTAGGAAAACTCTATGTTCCTGCCAATCTACTATTTATTCTATTCAAATTTATAGATAATAATAATAATGGAATGTTTTTACAACAATAGTATCGTCTCAATCCCAAATTTAATTGAGGTCGACCGCATGAATTCTTCTTTTCCATTCATTTCGATTTTGCGTCATATTCTTCTATATTTGTAATATATCCAAGTTATTTTTAATGACTCGTTCCCAACACTACAAGAAACATTAAAATTTGCGACAGAAAAATCTGTCGCAAATACAAAAGAATATCTGTCGCAATTACAAATTTGCGACAGATTGCGACAGAATCAATTCTGTCCGTATATTGTTGTCGCAAAAGTTTGCCGGTCGTTAATCTGTCGTAAAGTTGCGACGGACAAAATCCGAGTTTTGCGACAGAATTGCGACAGAAAAATCTGTCGCAAATATATTTTTTAATATTTTTAAAAAAATAAAAAAAAATCTACGTTTACTACGGATTTGCGACAGAAAAATCCGTCGCAAATATTTTTTTTAATTTAAAAAAAATATA
>NW_010966274.1:244458-280244 GCF_000463585.1 Tarenaya hassleriana
CACATACATAAACACACACACATACACATACATACATAAACACATACACATTCACATTCATATATATATATATACACAACACATACATATACAAATCCATATACACGATATATATACACATACCTTGGCGAATTTTGAAGAAAAATAATTTGTTGGAGAAGATTGGAGAAGATTGAGATTTTTTTTTAAAAATTTCTGTCGCAAATCTGTCGCAAATCCGCAATTTTAAAATTTCTGTCGCAAATCTGTCGCAAAATCCAAAAATAAATAACTTTAATTTAAAAATAAATAAAATTAATATTTGCGACAGAAATTTCTGTCGCAAATCTGTCGCAAATCCGCAATTTTAAAATTTCTGTCGCAAATCTGTCGCAAAATCCAAAAATAAATAACTTTAATTTAAAAATAAATAAAATTAATATTTGCGACAGAAATTTCTGTCGCAAATCTGTCGCAAATCCGCAATTTTAAAATTTCTGTCGCAAATAATGTTTGGTTCTGCGACGACAACGTTTCCGTCGTATTCCGTCGCAAATTGCGACGGATTTTGCGACTAATTGCGACAGAATAAAAATTTTCGCATTCCGTCGCAAATTCGTCGAATTCTGTCGTAATTTCTTTGCGACGGAAAAGTTTCGTCGCAAATTCTGTCGCTATATTAAGATTTTCTTGTAGTGCAAGTAAGTCGAGGCATACCTCTTCCTCGTTTCTTCACTTACATTTTTATATTCTCTAATTTTTTAACTGGACCGTGTAGCGATCTGTATTTTACGTGTCCAAATGACCTTAAGCGTCTATCGCATAATTTTTATTCTATAGTTATAACTCATAGTTTTTAATTAAAACCATATCTAATTGAATTCCGACGTTCATAACTAGTTTCAACGAAAATTTTAAATCTTACAGCTAAAGTGTGTTTGACCATAAGTGTTTAGAATTTCCAAAATCTTATACCCAAAATTATGCTTTTGTTCATTAATTATATCTAACAAAAAAATTAATGGTTGGTTACCGAAAAAAATAATGGAATAATGCAAATAATCTAATGTTAATTGCAATATTGTGAAATTATAAAATCTCACGGTTCCGAAAATTAAATTTAATGCGAAAAAGATTTTTTCTTTTTCCATTTTAAAAACAAAATTCACGACGACAATAATGTGAATTTCACAAAAAAAAAAAGCTGATTGGACAGGTGTCATTCTATCTCGAGATAATGCTGGGGGTAATCATATCACGTTTGACACTTGATCGCTAATCATAGACTTTCTTTATATATATACATATATATATATATATATATATATATATATATCTTTTCTATTTGGCTCTTACGTAACAAAATATAATAACAAAATAGAAATGAAATATAATATATATATGTATGCATGTATATATATGACTGTGAGTTTTGTTCCTTCAATCACGACCATATTATGGAAAGATTTGCTAATGTGATTAATCATTCCCATTAGTACTGACACGTTTTACAGCTGGAGAGGAGTATCTTTTTAATTTTAATTTTAATTTCTTAATTATTACTCACGAAACCTTTTTTGGAAATTTACCCAAAAACAAAATATTTTATTTCTTTCTTTTGATAATTACCAAAAAAAAAACGAACCCATTATTCACCGCCAAGTAATGTGTCGGCTTATAATTATGGACCGACCGATTAAGCATGCTTTGATAAAATTGTCAAAATATGAACCTTGATAAGCAAATCATATGTAGACCAAGAAATATAAAAATAAAAATAATATACAAAATGATTTAGACATACCATCTATATAACGACAAAACGTGAAAATGAGAAATATATGTGGTCAGAAATACTTGATAAAATAATTTCGAAAAAGAGAATAACAATATAATTTATTTAGATAATATGTTGATTTATATCTTATTTTATTTAAAATCGTATCTCGAGAAGTACAAGACAGGTGTGAATCGTCCTCATTTTATATTTATTTTTTATTTTTTTTAACAACCGGATATCATGGATCGAGATCCATACTAATCCCGGAGACAAAAACAAGTTATTTGATTGAAATTACAATTTTCACATCAACTTGAGATTTGAATTCAGAATTAGATATATCATATATGGTTTGCATCCCTATTTCATTGATCTATCCGTATATTAATGATACATTGAAAAAAATATTTGTATTAATCATCAAATAAAAGTATATAATATAACGTTTGATAATCACAATATATTAACTAAAAAGGGAATATATCACTACAAAAAACAGCGTTTTTGCAACGAAATTTGCAACGAAATCTATTTCGTTGCTAACTTTGCAACGCTTTAGCAACGCTTTGTAACAAAACAATTTAGCAACGAAATCGCAACGATTTTACAACGTTCATGCAACGCTTAGCAACGCTACAAATTTCGTTGCAAAATAGCAACGCAATTTCGTTGCTAATTGCAATGATTAGCAACGCTAACAAACGTACGAAAACGTTGCAACGCTTTTGCAACGAAATGATCATGCTTTGCAATGCTTTTACAACAAAAAAATTTCGTTGCTTGTTACAACGAAAATTTCATTGCTAAGAGTAACCGTTTTGTAACGAAATTGCCACGAAATTTCTGCGTTGTCAGAATTCCACTTTTTGTTAGCAACGAAATTGCGTTGCAAATTTTAGTTGCAACGCAATTTCGTTGCTAACCTTAAACTTTTGCAACGAAATTGCGTTGCAACATGGTGAGGGTTATTAACCTGTTATTTATGTTGCAACGCAATTTCGTTGCAAAAGTTTAAAGTTAGCAACGAAATTGCGTTGCAACTAAATTTTATAAAAATCCCATCATCCTCCTTTTCTCTTCAAACTCCGAAAATTCAAACAAAAAAAATGACATATACTGGAAGTGATATTTATCACTCTAGAAGATGGTTATACGAGAGAATCGATGCATCTACGAAAAATTTGAGCATCCAATATGAAGAGGGGTTGCAGAATTTCATGCAATTTGCGACAAGTCAGAATCAGTGCGTAAGAACGGGTATAAAATCTATTGTCCGTGTGCACGATGTGAAAATTCTAAATTTCTTACTCCAGATGTGGTCCTAAAACATCTATTCAAAAGGGGTTTTGTTCCAAATTATTATATTTGGGTTTATCACGGTGAAACGCTCGATATTGTTAATGTTCCTACCATTAACGACAAATTTGTTGGGAGTAACGAACCAACTAACCGTTACGTTGATATGGTTCAAGATGCATTCCCTTCTCAGTTTTGTTATAACAGAGAAGACGAAGAACCAAACAACGAATCAAAAAAGTTTTTTTATTTGTTGGAGACAACGAATCAACCTATATATGATGGGTGCGTAGAAGGATTATTCCAATTATCTCTTTCTGTACGAATGATGGGCATGAAGTCGAGTTATAATCTGACGGAAAATTGTATGGACGAAGTATGTCAGATGATGACCGATTATCTTCCTGGAGGTAACCATGCTCCTGATTCTTTCTACAATATGTCTAAACTCATGGGATCATAGGAATGAAGGCTATCAAAATCGATGTATGCCAGAACAACTGCATTATTTTTTGGTCTGGAAATAATAAAGAGTTATCGAATTGTCAATTTTATGGAGCTGATCGATTCAAACCTAGGAAAAATGTGCAACGTAAAAGAGTACCGTATAAACGGATGTTTTATTTGCCAATAGCAGACATATTGAAGAGATTATACGAATCTCACAAGACAACATCTCAGATGCGTTGGCACGGAGAACATGTTTCGGATTCAGGAAACATGCGTCATCCATCAGATGGTGAGGCATGTAAGCATTTTGCCCAGCTATATCCTGATTTTGCCTGTGAGTGAGAAATGATTATCCGTGTTTATGCACCGATAAACATCAGATGGTGAGGCATGACGGCATTTTGTCCAGCTATATCTGTTGATGTCAACATCACAAGGAAGTATAAAAAATACGATCCATTCATCCTTTCACCCCAAGCTGATCAGGTGTGTTATATGTCTTATCCAAATGTGAAGCGACGACGTGAACAATGGAGTGCGGTCATTAGAATACAACCACGACGAATATCCCATGAAGAAAATGCAACCGACTCAACAATGATTCCTCTTCAAGAAATCACTCATCATGTCGAAGAATTGAACGCGTTGATATTGCCGTCAGTTGATAATCTTATTGGGCATGTTGAAGATGATATTTTACATCTGGATGAAAATATTGTTGAAGAAGAAGATAGTGAAACCGAAGACAGTGACGGAAACGATGAGGATGAAGATAATTCTGCTTAAAAAAAATTAGATTTTGCAACGCAATTGCGTTGCTAACTCCATGCAAAATCGATCTGCATTCAGACGACTGGTTGCAACGATTCGCCTCCTTTCGCAACGAAATTGCGTTGCTAAGGCAGCTAGCAACGCAATTTCGTTTCAAGTTAGCAACGAGATTGCGTTGCTAACTTCATTAGCAATGCAATTTCGTTGCGAAACTTACGATTTGACCGTCGTAGCAAACTGACACGTTGCAACGATTTGAATCACTGTAGCAACGCAATTTCGTTGCGAAACTTACGATTTGACCATCGCAGTAAACTGACACGTTGCAACGATTTGAATCACTGTAGCAATAAAATTGCGTTGCGAAATTGCGTGAAATCCGATAGTATCTGGCAAATTCACTGCACGCATTTACTACTCCGCTTTTGCAACGCAATTTCGTTGCTATGTATATTAACAACGCAATTTCATTGCAACCTAGCAACGAAATTGCATTGCAAAATTCCGCTATATAAAAGAACGAATTTCGTTTCTAAATTCCACACTACAAACAACAATTCCACTTTCTCTCTCTAAACTCCTCTTCCAACAACCTAATTCTTCTATCTACCTCTACTTTCAAAATTTTCGATGACTTATATATGTTTTTATAGTTGATTATATTTTTGTTTATATTTTTTATAAATTTTAATAATTGTTTTATTTTGCAGAAAAATAGAAAGGAGATTTGCTGCACGTAGCTACGGGCGTGGTAGCGGGTCGACGCCGCCACAACAAAATCCCGAGTCTTTACAGCGGGTGCAGTACTCTAACATCACGTCCAATCCACAGAGAACACGTTTGCGTAAACTCCATCCTAACAAAGAGGATGGAACATTGTGGTAAAATTTAATTAATTTTGTTTAATAGAGTTAAAATATAAAAGTGATTAAATAAGAATTAATTATATTGGTAATTTTTAGGTTTAATGTCGATCAGACGGTTAATAATTTCGTCTCATCTTTTATCGAAAGTAATTTGACTGGACCTTGGATGAATTGGTCCACATTACCCGAAACCACTCGGCGACACTGGTTTGCTAGTTTCGTTGTAAGTTTAATTTTTTTTTAAAATTAGTAAGTTAATATTAAATTAGTTTGTTAATTTTAATTAAGTTTTTTTAGTAATCTTGGTATTGGGATGAGGTGGATATCTCGAGGGTCTATGAGGCATGGAAAAAATGTGTCATAGACCTTCTCAAATCCAAGGTCAACAGGTATAAACGATATTGGCAGATGAAGCCAGATCGTTCTCCCCCGAAGAACATTAAAAGTGGGGTTTGGGCCAAGATGGTGGAGTTTTGGGAAGACCCCATCAACATTAAAAGAAGTAAAAAGGTGGCTCAAAGTAGAAAGACGGACGTGACTCCCGAAACCGGTCCAAGCAAGTATACATCGGGACGAAAGCCATTTAGTCGGGTCATGCATGCATTGGTAATTAATTAATATATATTTTCAAATATCATATATATAATATATAAAAAATTATTTATCTGATAAATTTTTTTATTGTAGGTCCGAACGTGTGGAAAACAATCATCGCTTCTTGATGTGTTAAAAGCTACACATACAAAAAAAGATGGCACTATAATCGACGGAAAAGCCAAAAATTTGATTGCCAAGATCAAACAAGCGGTACGTATTTAAATATATAAATATTTATATAAATATAGATTTTTTATTAAATTTTAAAATCTTATATATTACATATATGTCGTAGCAAACAATGCTTAAAGAATCTCAAGCAACTGCGTTGGGAATGAATAGTTGAATGCAATTGTCTCAACAACAAATCGATGAGCTATATATCAAGGTAAGTTGATCTATTTTTAATTTATGATAATTTTTTTATTTATTTAGTTATAATTAAATAACATAATAATTGCTTTGCTTTTCATTGAGATATATGCGTTGCTTTTCGTTGCTATTAGCAACGCAATTTTCGTTGCTAAGCGTTGGAATTGCAACGCATCAGTTGCGTTCCAATTCCGTTGCTAATACGAACGAAATTGCGTTGCAAATGTTACAACGATGCGGCAAGGATACGTTTTCGTTGCATGTTGCAACGAAAATCCCTTCGTTGGTATTTTGTTGCTAAGTTTGCAACGAAATTTTTTGCGTTGCTTGTTGCAACGATTAGCAACGATTTCTCTTTTGCAACGACGAGTTAGTAACGCAAAAAATTTCGTTAGTATTTCGTTGCAAAACGACGTTTGCAACGAAATTTCGCTATTAGCAACACAATAATTTCGTTGCAAAAAAAAACAGTTTTTTTAGTGTATAGTATATAAGATTCATATAAATATAGATTTTAAATAAAAAAAATATAAAAATAGATTTTTCATTTCAATTTTTTCTTTTCACAAAATCATACATGTAATGTGAATGAGAATGGTTGGATATTAATAGAGTGATGCTACAAATCGTGGTTGGATAGTGTTTTTGGTCGAACGATCGTTGTTTATTGAAAAGTTTGTATGCAAAATGGATGTTTTTTCTTTTATCAATTTCAAGTTTTTTGAGCTGTAACCAATTTCTAATTGTTTATATGCGTCAACACGTGATTATCTATGTATGTATGTATGTATGTATGTATGTATGTATGTATGTATGTATGTATGTATGTATGTATGTATGTATGTATGTATGTATGTATGTGTGTGTGTGTGTGTGTTGTTGCCGTTTTTATGTAATCAATGTCTGATGAATGTCTCGTCATCTTCATGCACGTCAAGTATTTCATCCAAATCCTCTAATTTGTGTGTGTGTGTATATATATATATATGAATATATAATATCATTCTATATACGACAATTTTATTCTCATGCTAATTATCTGTATAATCTATTTTTTTATTCATCTTCGTTTATTGATTTAAAATTCACTTATCTCCACATTGTATACTTAACCTTTTTTTTAATCATTTTTTTACAAAAAAGAACTAATTTTCAACAGATTATCTGTTGAAAAAATTTAACGGTTGTTTCGAACGAATATCCGTCGAAAATATCAATGATATTTTTCGTTGTAATTCCGTTGAAAATATTTCAATGACATTATCCTTTGCAAATCCGTTAGAAAAATCTACAGATTTTAGTCATCGAAGATTTGTCGATAATTCCAACGCCTAACCAATGGAAAGCATTTTTCAACGAATGAATTTCAACGGAAAAATCCGTTATAAATTTCAATTTCCAACAGATTTATCGGTTGAAATTTTGTTAGTTTTTTGTGTGCAAGCTTTATTATAACCTATCATAACAATTTTTAATAAACCATAAAAAGAACCAAATATTTGTCTTGACGAGGTCCAAAAATGATCACTGTCATTCGCACTTCAAGATCACAGAACTCCGACATCTGACAATATTCCGTCTAAGGAATAATATCAAACATTTCCTAGAACACGTCATATGCATTAATGGGCAGATTCGATAAGGTTGTTATTTTATTCCAAAATACTAACAATTACTATATGTATATATATATATATATATTGCTATTTGTGTACTCGAATTGCATAATAATATAACATCTTTTCCGTTATTTGTTTTTCTAATGGACGTGAGTTTCGTTTCGATTTGACGTTTTATGTTACTAAAAGTACGATGAGCAAATGACTAATTTTTTTATTAAAAAAATTGACATGTATATAAACATATATACGTATGTGAATATAAAAACAACTATGCATGTATGCGTATGTGCATGTGTGTATATATATATATATGTTTTCGCATGTGTATATGTATGGTAAAGAAAATCTCAATTTATGATCGTTATATATATATATATACGAAGACAAAAACAACATTATATAATCTCCCAAATTTGGATAATTTAACTAATGAAACGATGATATTTAATATATGTTCTGTTTCAAATTTAAACATCAAATTTGGGAAAAACATTCATATAGACTTTCCGATTTTGGGGATTACTAAAAAACAATATTATATATATATATGTATGTACGTAAGTACGTATCATAAGTAAATTTCATTCAAGGAATTGGGATGGTCAAAGGGGGGAAAGGAGGGAGAGAGAGGGTAATGATAAGGGAGAATGATTGAAGTGGATGATGAGGAAGAGCACCCCACGCCCCAAAACCCTAAGTGGGTGAAACGGTGACAAATAATTTATCCATCATATATATATATATATATTCATTACTCGTTAGATTTTCTTCAAATCTGTCACCTTTCGCACGTGCCTCTGGCCCACACGTGCTAATCACTCTAACCCCATCATTATATGTATTTCTTGTCACACCAAATTTTCCCTCTTTTGTGTCTACTTTTTAGTTTTGTTAAAGAGTGGAGAATGTGTGATATATTCTTCTTGATGTCGTTTATAACTTTTTGTTCATAAAAGGAGACGGAATCTACTATACATAGAGAGTCATGTGAATAAAAAATAGCATTTGCTATATAATAATTAGGGTAAAATCCCTAAAAAAACTCTAAACTTGCGAAAATATATACAAATAAATTTTCAATTTGAAAAGCTGTTATTTAATCCCCAAACTTATAACTTGTCACTGAATAAAAACTCGAACATGCAAATTATTGTTATAATAAATCTTTGACCGCTTTGACCACAATATCATGCGACCGAAAAGCCACATATTGACGGATTGCTGATGTCAATTTATACACATCAATAATTTTAATTTAAAAAATAACACATCAGCTGACATCATCAATTCGTGAATACATGGATTTCTGATCGTCTTAAATTGTGGTTAAACCGATCAAAGGTTTATTTAAGCAACAATTTGCATGTTCAAGGTTTTATTCAGTGACAAGTTACAAGTTAGAGGATTGAATGACAATTTTTCTAATTGAGGGTTTATTTGTATATATTTTTACAAGTTGGAGGATTTTTAGGGATTTTACCCTATTAATTAATATGTCGTCTCTTTTACCCAAACTTAGTTCAACCGACGAAATAGGACGTAAAACGTCTGTTTCGGCCTGAATTCGAACATTAAATTTGGGAAAGGAATGAGCGTATAATACAAATCACATAGTTGACTATCGGCTTTAGAATTAGTCTGTACCTTGGTTTAGGATACTCGGTTACCCAAAAAAATATTGTCTTTTTTTTACATGAAAAATTTAATGAGCATATGAAAATTTTGATACATATTTGAATTAATAGTCTCTTAGAATCAATATTATAGAAATAACATATCAAGAGATATAGAGAAAATGTAAGAATAATAACTTAATATTTCATAATATTTAGAATGTCAATCAATTAAATTATATATATATACACACACACTTTCAATACAAGGAATTCGAAACATCTTTGAAACACTGTGTACTACCGTGAAGTGTGTTGCTCGTGAGAGTTTGATCGAACCGATAAACTTTGCAGACGGGAGAGAAAACGAGCGAGAAAGTAAAGGATGACATGAGATTTATGAGTTCGGATCTCAGTGTAGGATCCTACATCTCGGAGAGCTAGAACCGTTATATCTGAGTATGTACATTTACAAGAACAACAATGAATCACACCAACCAGAGCTTGAGCTCAACAACAATGGCGGATTCTTGAGAGAGAATGAAAGAACACAGAAAAAATAGAGAGTAGGAGGAAGATACTTTGCTTCTGACTTTATAACAGTTTAACAACCTCCTTCAGCACGAATTGACGAATGTACACCAAGCCATTAATAACCATCTGCCAAAAATGATGTCGTCCGTTCTTGGGCTGAAACCTCTCCCTTATTCAGAAGCTTTCACAAGCCTTATGAAGAATCTGAGCATATCACTACAATTCTCCACCTTGCTATGCATTCTTCTATTTCATCAGACTTACATAACTCTGTCCTAGCTCTCATCCTGACCTATCTTCAATCAACGGTCAGTTTCAGCAAGTTTAAGATTGTCTTATCAAATACATCCTGGTTGGGGCTATCTCTACCCAGAATTATTGCGGCAGACCCAACTCACTTAGAAGCTCCTTACCTTTTCCATTATTGTCCTATTCATTCGCTCAGCTATACCGTTCTGTTGTGGTATATAAACACAGGTCCTATGTCTATTGATTCCTTACTCCTTACAGAAAGAATCAAGCCTCTAATTGCAAAATTCCAAACCGTTGTTTGTTCTCAGAACCTTAATCCTCCTGCTTGTCTGATTTTCAACAAGTTTCTTCCATTCCACAAACTTTGAGAATGCCTTATCCTTACTTCTTAGAAAATAGACCCAAACCTTCCTCGAAAAATCATCGATGAAGGACACAAAGTACTGGCAACCTGACATTGACATGGGATTATTTTGTGAACCCCACAAATCTGAGTGTATATAGTCCAGAACTCCTTTTGTCGCATGTCTGCCTGTTGAAAACGAAAGTCCATGCATGTGCCTTGCCATAAACACAATTCTCACAGAATGTTGAGTTTGTTGCCTTGACTCCCTTTAACAAGCCATTCTTAGCCAAAACCTCGAGCCCTTTAAGGCTCATTGACCAAGTCTTGAATACCAAAGATCTGTGTTATCCCTGGATTCATCTACCTGATTTGATTCATCCAAACAAGTCTTTCCCAGCAAAACATATAACCCCCTAGTGAGTTTTTCCTTCATGATCACCTGACAATCTTTCATCACTTTCAAATTTCCATGTTGAGATTTCAACAATCTGTTCTCTCCAGTGCTCCGAGAGATATCAGGTTTCTCTTCAGTTCTGGTATATATCTGACTTCGGTTAGTTTGACAGTCGTTCCATCATGTAATGCTAATCTCACTGTTCCAACTCCTTTAATGTCACAGGTGGAAAGATTTCTCATCCTAACCTTGCCTTCAAACTTTGTCTCAAACTCACTGAACTAGTCTATTCTCGATGTCATGTGGTACCCCCGGAGTCGAGGATCCACTACTCATTTACATCCCATTCTATAATTGATAGGTTTTCAGAAGCTTCAGTAAAGAGAACCTCAGAATCTTGTAGATTGTTGTTCACCAACGCTGCTTCATCCTTATTGTTTTCTTGGGAATCCTTCTGTTTATTTTTCCTCGAGTAACAGTCCTTTCTAAAGTGGTCCTTTTTACCACAATACCAACATTTAGCCTTTGACTTGCTCCTGGACCTTGATCTTGATTTGTTATGCCCCTTAGAGTTTATGTTCTTCTCCCTACTTTCAACCATGCCTCTGACAACCAAACCTTATGCTTGACTCTTCGAACCTTTTTGCGCACTTGAGTTCTGCTTCCTTTGTCCGAGTTGCATTCTTGACCTCCTCAGGTGTAATACTCGCTCTTGAGTATTTCAACACTTCTCGAAGCTGTTCATAAGGAGGTGGGAGAGAATTTCAACACTTAGGTTCTTCTTTCTCATCTGACTGATTCCAAGTTTCAGGATCATCATTCGGAGCATCTTGCAAACCCATTATATCCAAGCGAATCTCTATCTTCTCTTTCCATAGCATAAAATCACCTTTTCCATCAAACTTTTCCACGTCGAGTCTTTGCATCAAGGAAACCATAGTTATTCAGAATTTCAAAGGAGGAAGATACTCTGCTTCAGGCTTTATAACGATTTAACAACCTCCTCCAGCACAGATTGACGAATGTGCCCTAAGCCGTAAACAATCAGCTGCAAAAAATGATGTCGTCCTATCTTGGGCTGAAACCTCTCTCTTATTCAGAAGCTTTCACAGGCCTTATGAAGAATCTGGGCATATCACTACACACTATCACAAGAGGGTAGCTAGTCCAAATAGGAGAAAATCGAACCTTGAATATATAGTCTATAGTATATTTTAATTTACAAACTTGATTAGTTTTAAGGTCGATTGATGTCGAAATTAATTAAAAAAAATCGAATATTATATAGTATGGGCGAAAAAACCCTAAACCTTGATGTGAACACTATTACATACTAACAGGTTACGAACTTAAAGAAATCTGTGTGTGTATTGATCGAAAGACGTCTGTACATATACAACAAGAAGTAACCAAATAGTAGAGAATGTCGGACGAATCAGTTGGGGAAGGAAACAAGATATACACAAGATATACGGCAATATACGCATGTCCGAGATTCTCGGTAACACCCCCCCCTCAAGTTGGAGAATGGCGGGTAGACATGCCTAACTTGTCGAGAAACCACGTAAATTCTTTCTTGCCCAACGCCTTAGTGAAGATATCCGCTAGTTGGTCGTGAGTCGAAACATGTTGAGTAAGAATGTTGCCGATGTCGAGGTGATGACGAATGTAATGGCAGTCGACTTCGATGTGTTTGGTACGTTCGTGAAACACGTCGTTAGAAGCTATGTGCAACGCCGCTTGACTATTGCAAAACAGCAACATCGGGTCTTGATGGTCGACTGCGAAATTGCCGAGAAGACTCTTGATCCAGATGAGTTCCGACGTTGTGACTCGCATGGCACGGTACTCGGACTCAGCTGAGGACAAGGACGGAACCGTCTGCTTTTTCGTCTTCCACAAAACGAGAAACGATCCGAGTTGAATGAACCAACCACTAAGAGATTTCTGAGTAAGCGGATACCCATCATAGTCTGCATCACACCAAGCACGTAACCGCAAATCCGAGTTGGAGCGGAACAAAACACCCTGTCCGGGATCGTTCTTCAGATAACGAACAACAGGGATGGTCGCGGTCCAATGATCTTGCCGCGACTGCTGCATGAATTGCGACAAGATTTGAACACAGTAAGAGAGTTCCGGATGCGTCACTGTAAGGTAGATGAGTCGGCCCACCAACCGCCTATATCGGGAAGGATCGGGAAGGAGAGGGCTATCCGTGAGAGACAGCCGATGATTTTGATCCAACGGAAAGAGAGTGGGTTTGCATCCGAGTAGACCAACTTCCGATAAAATATCTAGGGCGTACTTGCGTGCACACATGAATCCCGGTGTTGTTGCGAGCTACTTCCAAACCCAAAAAATACTTCAAGGAGCCGAGATCTTTTATGTGAAAACACGAACTTAAATATTGCTTAAAAGCACTTAACGCCATAGGAGAGTTCCCAGAGATAATCAAGTCATCGACGTAGACGAGAACACAAACCTGAACAATCCCGTCTCGAAACGTGAATAGAGAGTGATCGGATTGAGATTGAACAAACCCATATCCTTGTAATTACGAGCGTAGTTTGTCAAACCAACACCGAGGAGCTTGACGAAGGCCGTACAAGGATTTGCGTAAACGACATACCGTGCCTGCCCCATGAGAACAAAACCCGGGGGAAGTCTCATATAGACTTCTTCGCGCAAATCACCGTGTAAAAATGCGTGTGTATTGATCGAAAGACGTCTGTACATATACAATAAGAAGCAACCAAATCGTAGAGAATGTCGGACGAATCAGTTGGGGAAGGGAACAAGATATACACAAGATATACGGCAATATACGCATGTCCGAGATTCTCGGTAACACATACTCTTCTTTCATTCCATAATTAGCAAATGCCATTTTTGATGCATATATATACATACATACGTACTCAAGACGTCATTCTAATGCAATAAGGAGTATTATTACCTTTCACCCCATTACACACATATACACACGCACATATGCATGAATATACACATATATATATATATATATGTATATGTATGAGGAGACTATCTTTTTAGGCATATAGACAAAAATTTATCTGCAAGATTTGCCCTTTTGGTAGCTAGAAGTGCCGAATAAAGTCGAAATGAGCTAAATTCTCTTTGCTTTTTGGGCACTCACTCTCCTCCACCTCCACTTTGTCATTTAGTTTTTTTTTATATATATTTAAATTTCAAAATTCAAAAAAAAACATGACGGGAAAAAGTTGGAAAAGAGAAGGGGAATAAAACGGATAGTGAATCGAATCGAGTGAAGTGTGGTTATCATGATCGCATGTGTGAGGAATATGTCATGTCATGTATGGCGAAAGTGGGTACAAAATGTGCATGCAAAAGGGTTTCTTCTTTATTTGATATAATATTATATTGGATGACAGTCCATTAATCCCCATTTGACTCCATTTTCGATTTTACTATTGGTCGATTATAAATTTTCATTTTAAACAAACTTTTATTTCTCTACAAGGCTATATCTAATATATATGTCAGTAAAATACTAAGCCCATGTGTGATTTCTGCGTTCTTAACCAAATAACGTATAAATACGTAAAGTATCTGAAACTAAAATAAAGATAACATCAAGTATTTATAAATCTTTCTTAATATTTATTTACCATATTTGATAAAATCTCTATATATCTTATAATATTTTTCGAGATATAATATATCTTGAGAATGTATCGTGAAACTTAGACCTAAAGGTTAAGATTTTTTATGTTGTAGTTATACGATCTACTATTGTGGTATCCGTAATTCATATCCCACAAATTGAATTGCGCCATATGGACAAACACATAAAACAAGATATTTAAAATGTATGTGAATTAAAAATTTTATTTACAAAATATCAAAGAGTAGTGTATACAATGTCAACGGAAAATAAGAAATCCGTAAAACTACACTATCAATCACATTGGAACTGGTTGGTTGGAGCATTTGACCCGAGTAAATACAATATATTTTATTATTTATAATTAATTTATATAAGATATTTATCGGTACTAAAAGGATATAAGTGTGTTTTGTTTTCAGAGAAGTTTGAGAAAGATGGTTCGAATTTATTGACTGATGATCATCTCATTTATTTAATTTTTTCTATCATAAAATTTTCTGAATTAGCCAATATATTTATAATTACCGTAAATAAAAATTTTGACATGTGAAAAAACGATTAAAGAGAAAATTAATATTGAAACTTCGTACAATGCCTTAAGGAGAAAACCGGTTGATTAGTAATTTATGAAGGGTTTCCTTTTTTTTTAACAGTTTTATCATTTTTTACGCAAACTTTTCGTCTCGTTTAAATGCTTTTTCACCGGGGGAAATTAATTCTATAAATCATTACTTTGACTAAAATGCACGGATGGTAAAAACTATTCACTTTTATATATGAAAAAGGAGAACCCTTTATTCATTATCTATTCGGAATATATTTTAATGTTTGACAAACTCAAATTGAACAAAACTACGTTTAAATTCTATCATTTTCACTAAAATAAAAAACAATATCATGCTTTTATAACATGAATACTTAGTAATAGAAAAAAAAATTATTCTATAACTTCACAAAACACATCTCTAAATCTGGATTAAAATTATTTAATAAAGCATTCATAAGCTTAATACCCGATTATTTGATTTCTAACGGTATCCATAATATACCCGATGATTTAATATTCAATCAGTAAACTTAAATGAAAAAACAAAAATTACTTTACAAAAAAAAAAAACGTTGTAGATTATAAGAAATTGCTTGGAAAATGAAGTATTTCAAGAATCTTAGGCATACATTCTTGATCTCTTTTATTGTTTTTTCTTTTTAGGTCACGGTTTGATATGTTTGAAAATATTATCCTAAATAATGATAAGACAATAAAAAATTATTCCCCCCCGTATTTTCGAATTCGACCAAAATAAAATAAAAAAGCCGGCAATTCGTGTGTGTTACTTATTCAAATAAATAAGCGACTTATATATAACCTAATGGACCGACATTTAAAAAAATATTTTCAGATGTGTTAATCATGTAGAAGCTGTTTGGATATGAATTCCCTATAACAAAAAAAAAACGGATTTCTCACCTGAAAAGATACAATTTCTTATGAGTTTACAGAAATTTAATCAGTACTTTTTTCTTATGTTTTGTCTCTATATTGTGTATATATATTTATATATATATATATATATATATATATATATGTATGTACGAGAAAAATACTTAATCATCCTAAAAATAATAAAATAATTACACAATTAATTACAGAGTACTTAATAATAGAATCCAAAAAAAAGAAAACATATCGATTATGTAAATAATCTATCAAGATGCATCAAAGATTGCAATGTAACATTAACCGTTTTAATATCACATTTTATATGAGAAAACATATATCTAAACAAATGTCTAAACACCCTTTTTACTATATTTTTTTAGTACTCATTCATTAGGATATATGTTTTGTCCTCACTCGAATACATCCCGAAAACTCGGAATCATGTCTAAAATGTTCATAAATTGTTCTTTATAAAAAATGATCATAATGTTTTATAATATAGTCGAAGCTATCGTATAATTGTTAATTGTGTGACACTCAGCGCCAATGATGGTGGAGATTGATTGTTGGTGCGTGCGATTACAGACAAAGAGCGACTCCTGGCAAGCTTCTAAGTGAAAGGGATATGTGAATGAATCGAACACATCAACATGAAAGAGATCTGATGGCTGTATGAGTATGAGACTATACAACCGACAACGATAACTTAAAAGAATTAATTGAACTACTAATACCAGTAAAATACATCTACCTTTTCAGTTACCTATTCCGAGAGAAGTCTAGAGTTAAACATGTTCGCTCTATAGTATTCTTGAAATGGATGACCTTTTGAGAAATATTTTTCAGGATGTATGCGAGTGAGGACAAAAACACACTAAAATTTCTCGTGTTGGTGTTTCGTAGCAGTATTGGGACGTTACAAATATTAAGATTATTACGAATGAATGTGTTATATATCTAAGTAAGACCTAAAACGTTTGGATGATCCTCACAAGAGCCTTTTTTGACAAATTTGGTTAGATATTGTTAGAAATTTGACCTTCCGTTACAATTATTATTATTATTATTTAATATTCTCTATATAAAAAAAGAAGAAGAAATTCATACATTTGCTTTTCTCCTTATATTCTTTCAAAGAGTGTTAGAGATTTGTCCCCTCCGGAAAATGATGCCTTCTCTCCAATGTCTTTGGTCCAAATCCCCAAATCCATCAGACTTTTTCCCCTCATTTCGGTTTGTCATTTTCCTCCCCCAAAAAATATGCTTTTTATTTTCCTATATATATATATATATATATTTTTTTTTTTTTGTGAAAAAAAAAAGAAAATAAAAGAAAAGCCGAATTGGGTAGGTTTTGTGGGTTGTTCACCACTTCATTCCTCTTTGATTCTCCCGCCAAAAAGGACGTGTCTTTTAGAAAGCTTAGGAAAAGCCAAATGCTTTTGCATGCACTCAACATTTTTGGGAGATTTTATTATTATGCTTAGAATCGCATAATCAGAATTTAGCATATACATATAATATATTATTATTATTATTATTTATTATTATTATTATTATTATTATTATTATTATTAGTATTATTATTATATATTGTACAGAAGTTTCAAGTATTAATTTCTAGGATTTCTTTCTTTACTAACTAACTACCACTAAAACTAGGAATTTCCACTGCACCATGATTTGGATATTATTATTAGATATTAGACAGAAAAATGATAAAGTAATTTTACTTGATTATGCATCAATATATATATATATACATATATAAAATATGTATGCATTTGATACACCAATATGGATCACATGCCATTAAAAATTCCATAAATTGAAAAAAAACATAAACACAAAAAAAATAACAGGTTTAGTTTGACCAAATTATCCTCTTACAATAGATCTTGGTTTTGTTTGATGTATAGATGATAAAAGTTAACTAAATGCAACTAGAAAATTTACCGTTAAGAAATTAATCAAACTTAACCCTTTTTCAACTCAATTTCAATTTTTTTTAATTTTGTAAATGCAAACTTCGTATATAAAATTTTTAAACCGATAAAATCAATCATTTCAATTCTCCAAACTTTCTTATTGATTAACTGTTCACCACTCAAAATTGGTACGGCTCCTACAATCCGAATATTTGTATCCTAATTATTGAAAAAAAGGAATATGATGACCATAGCATGGAATATATTATTCAATAATAAATTAAACAAATAAATAAATAAAGTGAGAAATAGCACAAAAAGAAATAAATGAAAAATCATAGATGGGCCGGATTTACTTGAGACTAAAGCCCACAAATATTTATTACAAGATGTCTCTAATTCGGGGCAGACAACGTTCGGCTCGGTTAATTCAGATGTTTAGAATTCATAACAAAATCGATTGTTTAATTTTATTTTTATCGATTTGATTTGATTTGATTTGTTTCCATTATGATTCTATCGGATTCATTTATATTCGATTAAAATTATAACTCAATAGTAATTAAATCTAAATTCGATCCGGTTGGATTTAGTTATAATATTAAAAAAATGGATTCGAGTAAATCGACTGAATAATAAATAAACTGGAATACAAGATATAATATAAATATATTTAAAATAAATAAATGTATTAATTAAAAAATTAGTGATAAATTGATCACACTATTTAGAAATATATTGCAGAAAATAAAATATTAAGAAATATTTTAACTGAAAATATATAAATATTAAAAAATTAGAAGAAACACTAGATTACTTAGGTTATAATTAGTTAAGACTAGTATATATAATTTCGTGACCATTTTTTTTAAATGTTAAATAATTTTCTAACATCTTAGCCCATCGGTTAAGACTAGTATATATAATTCACATCTCCACGATCATATATTGTTTTTTCATATCATTGTCAACAATACCAACACATATCCAAACTTTGTTATTATTTTTTTAATAATCGGAAAGTGCTCCCGGTTATCGGTCCAACTATATCTTTTTTTTTTATAAAAGCTTCTATTAATCCGAGGGATAAAAATACATAGTGGGGCTGTCATGCTCTTACATATATAATCCAAAAGAGTAACCCGCCCTAGAAATCCAGCAGAGAGTTAAACTCATGTCAAGGTAAAAGTGTCAGATAGTTGAGTATGCAGTGAACCAATACTGGAGACACAGACTAGCAAATTCTGGAGCTGAAAATCTAAGAGCCGCCACCCTAGTGCGGAAAACACGATCAACCTCCCTAATCAGTGTAAGACAGTCAGAGAAGTGTGACCTGTGGATTCGATGGTTCCTCTCTCTCCACAGCAAGTATGTGAGGATCTGCCAAATGGAGAGTGCAGTCCATTTCCTAACCTTACAACCACCCAAACTACGAAGTAGGTGTACAACTTCAGACCAAGAGGGGTTAATGGGTAAATGTACCAGTCTTCCTAGTGTTGCCTCGATTGTGACAGAGGAGAAAGAGCAAAGAAAGAAGATGTGATCCCTTGTTTCTTCTTGATCATGACAGAGAAGACAGCGGGGATCCACGGTAAAACCCCATGAGATCATTCGTGACCTCGTGGGGCAACGATTCAGGTTTACCAGCCAGCAATTAAAAGCAAATTTGGGAATGTGATGCTTATGCCAAACTAGATCAACCCAAGGGACAGATATACCAGATGCTGAGATAGAGTTCCGGATCTCTTTCGACGAAAATTCTGATCTTGGCTTTCCCCCGACCTGCCAAGACACCGAATCAGGGTCGTCAGATAGTTCAATAGAGGCCAGGTAGATGGCAAGTTGCATCGCAGTTTCTGATCTGGGTGAGGGTAGTAGCCAGACGTTGTTGGAGTAGACATCGGCAACCATGGCTTGTAGTGGAATACCCAACTGTGACGGCCCTCCCCTTCCGAAAAAGTGGATCAATGGACCCATAGGAGTCCAAGGGTCGAACCAGAATCTGGTGTCTTGCCCATTTCCTGACTGAGAATGGAAGAAAGACATCGCCCATGGCCTGAGTTTTAGGAGTTTCCTGAATGTCCATGACTGACTCTGCTTGCTTCTCACCGACCAGAAGGAGTCACGAGACAAGTATTTTTGTTTCAGCCATCCTATCCATAGAGATCCTGATTGGAAGAAGAGACTCCAAATGAGTTTGAGGCCCGAAATGTCGTTAGATAGAGACAGATTCCTGATTCCAAGTCCCCCCTCCTTCCGCGGTTTCACAATGTTTTCCCAAGCAACTCTTGCCCCTCCAACTGGCTCCGCTTTCCCTTTCCATATGAAAGCAGAACAAAGAGAATTAATCTGTTTTATGGTATGCTTGGGGATTATAAACGCGTTGCACCAATAGTCAATGATCCCGGAAATGACTGAGATCAGGAGTTGCAACCGGCCTGCAAAAGAGAGACATTTGGTGGACCATGTCTCTATTCTATTCATGATTTTTGTGATGAGTGGAAGACAATCGTTGGCCGTTAGTTTCATAGAAGATATGGGTATCCCTAGGTAGCGAAAAGGGAGATTTGAGTGGGCAATGCCAGTGAGCAAAGACATGTGACGAATCTGGTCCGACGAGTAACCTCCAGCATAGAGGCTCGATTTCGAGCTGTTTATACGGAGGCCTGAAATCTCGGTAAAAGTGTCAACCAATCCGAGTAACGAGTGTAGTGATTCATCTGAACCATCAGTGAAGACGAGTAGGTCATCTGCGAATCCAAGGTGGGTAACTCCCAAGTCTCGACAGCCTGGATGATAACCCAAGCGGTTCGCAACTGCAGCATTGTCTAACATCAAAGACAGAACAGACATACCTAGAATGAATAGGTATGGAGATAGGGGGCAGCCCTGCCGTAAGCCTCTTGTGCTCGGGAAGAACCCATAGAGACCACCATTGACTGCAACCGAAAAGTATGGAGTAGTAATACAAGCACGTATAGGATTCAGTAGACTCTCCGGAATTCCGATTGAGTGTAAAATATCCAAGATGAAATCCCATTTGATGGAGTCGAAGGCCTTTGCGATATCCAGTTTGATGGCCACTCTACCTGTAACATTCTTTTTATGATAGCCCTGGAGGATTTCAGCCGCTAGTAAACAGTTTTCGGTGATGCTTCGGCCACGAACAAAAGCCGATTGATTCGGAGGTACTATCGCCTCAACTACCAACTTTAGTCTCGAGGCTAGGAGTTTGCTGATTACTTTATAAATGGTATTACAACATGAAATAGGTCTGAAGTCCGACAACCTTTCAGCCCCCGCTACCTTTGGAACCAAGACTAAGGTGGTAGCATTTATCGATCGCGACATCACTGAGGAACTCATGAAATTCAGGATTGCCTACGTAAATTCCTCTCCCAAAATATCCCATGACTTTAAGAAAAACCCCACAGTTAATCCATCCGGCCCTGGGGTTTTATTCGAATGCATGGCTTTGAGAGTAGCTTTGATCTCCTCGCGTGTGAATGGTCTGGCCGCCGTTTGTAAAACAGATTCCGGTGCTCGGATAATGTAATTCTGTACCTCGGGTCGATTTTCTGATAATGAACTATCCTGATCAGACTTTCCGAGAACAGCACTATAATAACTGACTGTTGCATCCGAAATGCTCTCTTGATCCACTATGCGTTGGCCATCTGCCAAAATAAGATGTCGGATAGCATTCTTCGAGTTCCTTATCAGTAGTGATCTATAGAAAAATCATGAGTTCTGATCTCCAACTCGAAGCCAATGTACCCGTGATTTTTGCTTCAAAAATCTCTCCTCAATCTGATGAAGGTGAGACCAGCGCTGTAAACATTGGTTTTCCTCCATAAATGACTCGGAAGATGGAGTACGGAGAGCCTTTTCCTGCGCAAGAAGTAACAGAGAATGTGAGTGTAACACCTTTTTTTGTAAGTCTCCATAATTTTCTTTGCAAAGAGTTTTTATGGGGTTTTTTTGCTTCCTTAGTTTTTGGTGCAGTTCCGATAGTGATGAAACTCGACGTCCCGCCATTTGCCAGGAAGATGAAAGAGTCAACAAAAAAGAAGGATGGTCAATGATGAAATTGAAGATTTTGAATGGTTTTGGAATGGACTTGGTGGTTGGTTGGAAAGTAATCATACAAGGTGAATGATCTGAGGGATGAGGTGAGGTGAAGGTTAGCCATGAGTTAGGAAGAAACATTACCCCATTTGTGTATTCCAACTATATCTTTTAGAGGAACAAATAAGTTTTTATGTATTCCCTCTCCAAATAGATACTCGAACTTGAGTTAGGAAGAAACATTACCCCATTTCTTACCAATTAAATAATCCAATATATTAGGTCTAAACTTTCTTAGTTTAACCGGTGAAACGAGGACGCAAACATTTGTTCTATTCCGAATTCGAATCTCGAATTTGAAGAGAAACCGTACATTCCAAATCATATGGCTGATCTCCAACTGTAAAATTAGTATAGATTTTGGTATAAAAAAAATACTCGGTTACAAAAAAAATACTGAAACGTTATCAAGATAGCAAAAGGGACCCGAGTTTTATTGGAATATGCCACGTGAGCTTATTTAACATACGTTCATATTATATTCAAGATCATATATATGTATATATATCATCCAATATGAGAGAGGTTGACGACGTTGCCATGGGGATCGAAGAAAACATTGATTGTGTTGCAGCAGAAGTCGTCAGAGGAGCCCATCCCCCACGGCAAAAGCACCACCGTCACGTTCGGATTCTCTCTCTCGATCGTCGCTTTCGCCTCCTCTTCGCTCTTCCCTTTCAACTTCGGCCAGCTGAATTTCGCCCCTTGAGATAATATATTTTGTTGTATAAAGTATTAATATATGGAATATAATCCTTGTAACGGTAGGATATATGTAAATTGTACCACATAGTCCTAGCTTTTAAAACCTTGTGATTTCTTTTAACGTATTGACCAATTATAATGCAGATTGTACAGTGCCATCAATTTGATTATGATTACCATTTAAATGGGTACGTTTCTTTCCCCATGTTTTTTTCTTTCTAAATTGGATGAATAAAAAATTTAAATAAAATTTCTGCTGCAGTTGAATTTTTTTCACTCTTTTTAAATGAAAAAAGATAAATTATCCTCATTATTTTTTGGATAATACTTTATTGTTTTGTCAATCACGTAAACCGTCCCTATCATAAGATGCACCGAATATAATTTTTCAACCCGACAGAGTTTTTTTTTTTGGTAAACAATATGTTGAAGTAAGCCCGATAGAATTTTGATGTTAAAGTTTTTTTTTTTATGACGGAGGATCCCTAGTTGCTATCATTCGGGTGCG
This sequence comes from Tarenaya hassleriana, assembly GCF_000463585.1. Classification (NCBI taxonomy): domain Eukaryota; kingdom Viridiplantae; phylum Streptophyta; class Magnoliopsida; order Brassicales; family Cleomaceae; genus Tarenaya; species Tarenaya hassleriana. The sequence goes on from NW_010966274.1 coordinate 267,693, forward strand.
CTGACTAGGTAAACCTTCGGTCCGCGAGCAGTCTTTGTATATGGACCGTATAGACCCAGAAATTATCTCTCTCTCCACTAGTGAGGAATCGAACACTCAACCTCAAGGTGGAATTACCTCCCACCCCAAACTTGACCACTCACCCACGATATGTTGGGTTATGTTCACAAAGTTAATTTCAAATAAAACTGATACCATATCTAACCGCCTATGCACTTAAACTGAAAGTGGAAAAACTCTATCACTATATGTTGGGTTGTCTTGCAAAGGGTGGAGAGAGAGTACTTGAACGTAGGGATGTCAATTCGGTGGGTCTGGCTTGGGTTCATTATTAGTTCGAGGGTTTTGAATTCGAATTTGAGTTGATCCGATTTTTCTGGGTCTAAACAATCCAAATTATGACCCTATAATTTCGAATTCGGTCAGGTCGGACCGGCCCGGCGCGGACCGCTCAATTCCTTTGTTGTAAATTCATTTTTTTTTTGTATTTTTTTGAAAAAAAAATTTGGATTTTTGGATTGGTCCGAAACTCGATGTGATCTGTTCCGAAAGCTCGATTTTTTCGGATCGAAATATTTAGGCCCAAAATCCGATATTTTTAGGGTAGACTCGGGTCGGACTACGGACCGAAATTGACACCCCTACTTACAAGCGACGGCGAATTGCATCATAATTTGCACTTTAGTCCTTTTCAGTTATGACTATTTCGTTTTTAGCTGAAATGTTTAAATAGACATTAATCGACCTCGAACAAGTTTTTAGTCTCAACCCCATAAATTTCCGAAGGTAACAAAAAGAACGGTCTATGTTCAATTGAGAATGTGAGCGTCTAATATCAAACTAAATCAAAAAATTGTATTTGAATTGAAATCCAAAACTAATTGGTGTTTGATTTTTTAAAACTAAATTAGTATAAATAAAATGAACATAAAAGAAATTCGAACAAAATTTAAACCGGAAAAGTATCTAGTAATTGAAGAGATTTAAATTTTATAAACAGAATAAAAAATAATATAATTCAATAATTAAATATAACGAAATTGAAAGTTTTCCATAAAGGATGACATTTAATGCATGGTAATTAATGAAGGCAAATTTGGAAGCCTAATTATTTTTAAAACGGGAATCAATGTAAATTTTGGAGATTTGATGTTATTGTTAGCTGTAAAAAAATATCTTGAACCCGTAGAATGACCAAATGCCCACGATAAAACTCAAAATTACAATTGAAACCCGAAAGCCCTAGATCTGAATTCGTCCCCAAAATCCGTCTCTGTTCTCGCCTTTCCCTTCCTCTTCTTCCCCCCCATTTCTGATTTTCGCCGGCGGCTTTCGACGAGCCAAATCTTCCGCAGCCTCTTTGCGTACTCTCTCTCCTCTCTCCCCTCTTTTGTCTCCGTCTGGCTCACAGAGACTCTGAAATCTCTCTTCGTTTTTCCACCACGACGCGAGCTGAGAGAACAGACAAGGGTTCTTTCTGGATTCGATTCGACGCAGAACCTTTTACCTCGTACTGGGTTTTGAATCCTCGGCTCATACATCCCGAAGAGCGGTCGTTTCTGAACGGAATTGCAGAGGATTGATCGTCGTGTTGTCTTGCTTAGGTACGCCTAGCCTCGTTTTTTTCGTCTGCGCTCTGGTGAAGTAAATATTTGGCCTTCACTAATGTCTGAATCTTTCTCCCGTAAGTTAGTGGAGATTTGGGTGTTAAATTGTTTGGATAAGCATTTCAAGAGTCGTGATTGTTATCTACTGATCTGTCGGATCTGTGTTTGGTTTCCCGATTATGTCCTGAAGCTTGTGCTTGGTCTGTTAGAGAGTGTAATTCCTATCCATTGTTTTGTTCTGTAAGCTTTGCATGTTCTACTGAAGTGAAGATTCCCTCTGATTTTGGTCTTCTTTACGTTTCATGGATAAGAATAAGATTCTTCCATGGATGCATCACCTTATGTCCCTTTTTCAGTCTCTCATGTTTCATTTCTCTCATTCTTTATTGTAATGAAATCTTTCAGATTGTGGGAAAGGAGATTGCTTTATATGTTGGTTCTTTGCATTATTTACAACATGATTCTGGGTTTTGTTTCTTTCTTTTTTTTTTGTCAAGATTGGTTTTTTAGTTTATTATTGCATGAGTTACATCCAGATTGATTCCACACGTAAAAAACATTTGAGGGTCAACCTCGAAGTCATGGTTGTTGAAGTAGGTGAACGTTACGGCACTTATTTTGCACGTGGAAAAAATGGTCAAAGGTTTCATCTCATCTGTCTCTGTAATGCTATTCTTACAAGTTGCATCTGATTGTATCTCTCCTTAATTTTCTCAGCTTCTGCCTCCATATATATCCCTAGTTGCCCGGTCGTTCTCAGGTACGTTTCTGTCTGTCCAGATCTTTACCAGTTTAGATTTTATCTGTGTGATATGTAATAGCAGAGATTACATCTTCCTTCCTCTCTTTTTTTGGTTCAGAGGCGAGATCGATTATACCGTTTTTAGTTAACTTAAGCTTCTCGCGAGCAAACATGGCGGCCATGGCACAGCTTCTCTTTTCTGTGAATCCCAAACAGAGCAGAGTGCCATTGCCAAGAATAACCCGAGGGGAATGTGATCCAACGCTTTCCATCACGTTCCCTCGAAATGGGTCTGCCTCTTCACTCCACACCAAGCTCTCCAGCTCTTCCTCTCCTTCAACCCTCCAGCTTTCATTTGCCGGAGGTGATGGAACTGGCGGTTTCTCAGGAAATGGCGGTGGAAATGGTGGAGACGGTGGAAAATGGGACGGCCATGGAGATTCAGACAGGGATGACTCTTCCTCGTCTTCGTGGGGACCGTTAGGTCTTCTGATCGAAGGATGGCGGTCACGAGTCTCAGCCGATCCCCAGTTCCCTTTCAAGGTTCTAATGGAGGAGCTAGTTGGCGTAACGGCTTGCGTCCTCGGAGATATGGCAACCCGCCCGAACTTTGGCCTCAACGAGCTCGATTTCGTGTTCTGCACTCTCGTCGTGGGTTCCATCCTTAACTTCGCCCTTATGTACATCTTGGCTCCAACCTCAGCTTCCTCATTAGCCTCCAATGCCTTGCCTGGGATCTTCGCAACCTGCCCGCCGAGCCACATGTTCGAGCCAGGCAGCTACACAGTTCTGAACCGGTTCGGCACGTTCGTGTACAAAGGAGTCGTATTTGCAGCTGTGGGAATGGCTGCCGGGCTCGTGGGGACCGCACTATCCAACGGGCTGATCATGATGAGAAAGAAGATGGACCCGGAGTTCGAGACACCGAACAAGCCGCCTCCTACGCTGCTCAATGCCTCGACTTGGGCGGCCCACATGGGATTGAGCAGCAACCTGAGGTACCAGACGCTGAACGGAGTCGAGTTCTTGCTCGACAAGTGGATGCCTCCGCTGGTGTTCAAGACATCGGTTTTTGTCATGAGGTGTTTGAACAACGTTGTCGGGGGAATGTCGTTCGTTGTCCTGGCGAGGCTGACGGGGTCGCAGTCCGTCGACAAGGGGAATGAAACGGGGACAGTGGCAGTGACAGCGGAGGAGGAAGAGAGGTTGATCCATGGCAGACAGGATGATAAGTGATCAGTTTCAGACATGGTCTTTTATTTTTATTTTTACTTTGTATAATCTCGTGTACTTGTCCTGAGATCTTGGGTTTTGGTTTTAGCTTCTGATGTGATGATGACTGCGAGTTTCCAATAAAACGAATCACTTCATTACGATTTCGCAATTCGAATTCGCTGATTCTAATTTGTTTGGAATTTTGTAAAATTGATCAAGGTTCGATCCCAATCTCGTTGACAATGAAAAAGTTGTGAACTTTAATGGAGCTAATTTTGATTTTGGGGTGTTTCCTGCACCTATTGAAACTTTGGGTGAGTATTGTGATTTCGGAAAAAGTTTATTCGTAATTTCGAAACATTTTGGATTTTTCAGGCGTAGAAACACAAGGTCAAGGTTGTGCTGCGACTGTCCTTCCCCGCCACGTCGCCGGAGCCGCCGTTTCCTTTTTTCCCGGTGAGCATTCTTCCTCCTCGTCCCTGGAGCCTCCATTCCGTTTTTCCGGTGAGCATTTTCTTCTTCATCCTACTTCTCATTCTTCGTCTTCCTCTCTCCTCGAACGGAACCTCGACCGACTGTAACGCTGTGAAGTGGCGGGAATGTTCGCGACGGTTGTAGAGAACAATCGGAGAATTTGGTTGATTTCCCGATCTCCGATGGTCAGATTGATCGTATACTGGGAATGGTAGAGTGATTATCTTTCCAACAATTTGTGTTCGTTTCCTCCGGTTTCAGCTTTTTGGCACCGAATCGCCGACAGCTGCTTGGAAGTTCTCCGGTCAATTCGATCTGGGCCACCTGTTCCTGGTAACCTCAGGTGGAGGTTCTGGGTACCGGTTTGATTTAGCAGAAATTTGGTGGTTCGATTCGGTTCAATCTGATTGTAGAATTGTGCGATTTTCAGTGGAACGTATAGTCGAGAAAATTTCGTGTTGAATTGCTAAGAACCAATGTGTACTTGAGAAAATCTAAGTGAGTTTTTGGATTCAGCGATTGATTGATACGAGGGGTAGAAATTTTATAGGATAAGTTGGTGAATGGATTGGATTGTTGTAATGGTTGAGATGTTTGGGTTTCTATTTGCCATATGAATTCTTATCTGAATGTTGAATTACCATGAATTCATACGCATCCAAACATCTGCATTAGCATTTCGCTATAAATCCGTCGAATTTGTGTATTTGTGATGTTTCCTGTTCATGCCCGGCTCGCTAAGTTACTGTCATTTCTGATTTCTCATGGAATCCATCTCTTGCATTTCGTCGTGTCGGTATAGATTCATAGATTTTGGCTGGATATTGGTTGGTCTGTTTTCAACTTTGTACGGGTGATCGTGGTTTATGATTTTGAGCCTCTTTACCTATATGAACAACAAACTGTGTAGGTGTATAGTAAACTCTTTCATATATTTGCTTTGTTTTGTACTCGGTGTGAACATAGTCGGTTCATCACACAGTTTGATTATTATGTTTAGGTATTCGCTGGTTGAGTTAGCTTACCATTACGTGATCGGGCCTACAACCAGGTGCCAAGGTATGGTTTAAGACCCTAAACTCGGTTCTTACCTTGAGACATTCGTCTTCGGGTTAGGTTCTACAGTCATTCTTTTGGATGTTTTGTATTCTTTTGTCGAACCCTTTATCGCATGGCCCTCAAGGGTATCGTGGTGGGATCTTAGGTCTTTTTGCAAGAACCGGAAAACGGGTTAGAGATATTGTTTTAAAACTATGATTTGCTGGTTTGAATCTGTAGGACATGTATAGATATTTAGTTGCTGATTTTGCTTCTGGAAATATGCACCTCTTGAAGGAACATGTTCTAATTTATCAGTAGCATTCTGTCAAGTCTTGCTCTGTTTGATTCTCCTTTATAGGTTGTGGTCGTCCTTCGAAACCTTTCCCCGCTATCTCATTGTCTTTTGATTGGGCATCGATATTGAACATTGTCTTGAAATTCCGAAACAAGCGTTGGCTGATGGCGCCAACATAACAAGAACGTTAAATTTGCTACTCTCATAATATTAACTTCACGATCTTCTTTCATTTTCTTTCAGCGAGTAGGAGTAGCGGAGAAAAAAGGGAAGAAAATGGCTCATTCTATGAGCTTGATCTCCACCAACTTTCAGAGTTCAACCCATGATCGCCATAATATACCATCACGGAAGAATTCCGGACTGTTGATATCATCCCGACCCTCACGTAGGTCCACGAGGAGGTTCACGAGCATTAGAGCTGTGCAAGAGAATGAAGGTCCGAGGAGATTAATTGACATCATAAGAACGGTTCCCGGGATTTCCAGGAATTATTTCCGGAGCCCTTCAAGAAGGACGCTTTTCGGGGGAATCTCGTTGTTAGGCGGGTTTTACGTGGCGCAGACCATCTCTCTCTCGTTCGGAGCGTTGGGAGTTAACGATGTTATTGCGGCCGTGCTCTGCGTCCTCATAACAGAGTATGTGACGAGATTTTACTACAGCCGTCCCAAGGTAACATTCCCACTTGCCCTTCTCAATAACTTCAAGATGGGTTTCACTTATGGCTTATTCATTGATGCGTTTAAGTTAGCTAGCTAAGTGTTATTGCAATGATCTTTGAAAGTTTAGTATTTCTCATAAGCTACATTTCTGTTGAAATTCATGGGGTTTTGTATGATTATTGTTTTATTCAGATTCTTTTGTAAACTTAGAATTGGAAATTGAAAACCGGAAATTCCGCCAAAACACGAGGCTTTATACCGGCATGTGGCCATTTTTTCGGTATCTATTAGAGTGGCCATTTCGGGTATCAGGTCGGGTTTCGTTTGGTTATATTTGGGTTTGGTTATTTCGGTTTTAAAAAATTTATAATCATTCGGTTTTGTATTTGAATTCAGTTCGGTTTTGGTTCGAGTTCCGTCGGATTCGGTTTTTGTGGATAAAATATTCATTTTCTCGAAAAACTTTTTGTTTTTACAATTATTCTTTTATTCGAATTTTTTTTTGTTTAAAGAAATCATAACCCTTCTTTTTTTATATCGGATTTGGTTGCGTTAAAGTTATGAAATTTTCGTTTTGGATCGATTGGGTTATTTGGTGATTAACCTAATTAGTGATCCCTAGTACCACACATATATTTGCAATGTAAACCACTTGGAACATAGAACGAAGAGCAAAATTAACATAAGTAGAACCGTAGTTTGACGAGGTAATGATGAGCAAATGAGTAGAAATGAGGTATAATAGTATAAAAATCATGAATTTTTAAAAAAGATTTGGTAAGATTAATAAAGTTCATGATTTATATAAAAATTATAAAGTTTACGGAAAATACCAAACAAAAATATTAAACTTTTCAATTTTGACAAAAAACACCGAATTTTATTTTTTGTCAATTAAACATTAAATTTTTTAAATGAATCTAAAAAAATACTGAATTTTTAAGTGATCTAAAAAATACATGAATTTTTCTACAATTATAAAAAAAATACTAAACTTTTTTAGTGATCCAAAAAAATACATGAACTTTTTTCGATTGTAAAAAAAAAACTAAGTAAAATAATTTGTTTGCATCTCAGGCACGTTAGTCATTTTGTTTATTTTGATAATCGTAGAAGAGTTAAATATTTATTTTGTCAAACTTAAAAAGTTTAATATTTATTTGATAAAATAAAAAGTTTAGTGTTTTTTTGTCAAAATTTAAAAATTCAGTGTTTTTTTCTCTAAAGTTTATAATTTTATATGGATTTAAAAAAAAAATTAGTGATTTGCTTGTAGGGCTCTTTAAATTCCAAAAAATTAATAATATAATGTTTATGTCATAAGAACAGAACTCCAGGAAGAAACTGTGCTTTGTTTCGTGCAGTCTTCTTCCACTCGGACCTAACTGTGGACCCAAGATTTTTGGTTTGACTAGTCAATTTCGAGATTGTGTGTAACGTCTCTGCATATTGATCCATGATCTCAGACAATCGTACGGATAAAAACATTATCATAATTTCACGACCCAATAGCATATTGTTGATAATGAATTCGTGATTTGGTCGTTTACTATACAAACATAGTGCCGAAGAAGCTGACCCGCCATCACCTGCGTGACCATGGCCCCAAGGTCCAAGCCGCTAGTCTCCTCCTGCTAAAAAGCTGAACCCGCGATCTCAGAGACCCTAAACGGTCGTGACTGCTCGGCCCTTTGCACGAGCCTGCGATTCGGGCGTGTAGAGGAGGGGACTTTATTCCATCTTCTTCGAACCCGCCATGATTAGGGTTTGATCCCGCGGCATCTATATCCACAGAAAGTGTTGGCCTAACCGAGCCTAACCAGCCCAAACACTCGCCCGTCACTCCTTTACACTTCTTGACCCGCATTTTCACCAGACCGGGGCAACCCTCGGCCAGGGCTTTGATCCCGAGGTCGGAAACCGGGCAGTTCTTGATGCATATCTTCTTCAAAGATGTGCATTTCCGGGCAATGCAAGAAACCTCGAGATCACCTACCGTGTTACTACAATGCAATGCTAGTTTCTCAAGATTCCGACATTTTGCGGACAGCGGTTTTAGGCTTGTCTTTGTCGGGTTTAACCCTATCAGAACCAGTTCCTGTAACTGAGGACAGAACTCGGCCACTGCCACGAGCCCTTCGTCGCCGATCAATGTCGTCCTCCAACCATCGATGCGAAGTTCTTTCAAGAACCTGCATTGCTCTGCAACAATGGCTAATCCAACATTGGTGCATTCAGGGGTTTTCACAAGGTGAAGAATCTCGAGATTTGAGCGTTTAGAGATTCTGGAAAGAGCAAGATCTGTCAGGTTGATTCTCTCGATATGAATCTCCACTAAACGAGGAAGCTTCTGTTCTGCCGTCTCTTGCAGAATCTCGTCCCACTCGCCGGAACATCGGACAAGCTTTAGCGTTCTGAGATTCTTCGCACCGGCGATGACCGGACCGAAACAGTGTCCGAGGTAAAGCTCCTCTAACCAAATCATCTTCAATGAAGATGCCGCTGCACCTGGTCCGACCGGTTTCCAAGCTTCGCCGATGGTTCGACGGAGGCGCTTCACCGACAGCTCCTCCAGATTCGAGCAGTGATCGAGCACGACCTTCACGCCATCGGAACCAAAATCACAGGATTCAACAGTGAATGTCCTCAATCCCTTGCAGTTCTCGACGAAGCCCTTCATGCCGGCGGCGGTAATCTCACGGCATCCCCGGAGCTTGAGCCTTGTCAGATTCCGACACCGGGAAGAAATACTGATAAGCGCTTCGTCGCCGATGCTGATAGATCTGCGGTCGCATTTCAACGTAAGCTTCGTGACGGAATCGAATCGAGAAAACAGGGAAGGTATTGCCGGGAACAGATCCCATTTAGCGTAGAGCGAGAGATGGTGACGGCTTCGCGCCTCCACCGTCATCCACCGCCGGCAAACCAGAGAACACCGTTTCCGATCACCGGAGCTCAGCAACTGAAACACGCAAACCAAGCACTCGTCGGGTAATCGCCACGTGTGATCCGACGAACCGTCAGATTTAACCGGCGATAGCGATCTCGATCGGTGACCGTCGCCGGAGCTCCGAGCGATGGAAGTTCCGGTCAACGACGACGATTGTCCCATCAAAGGAAAGGCGCCGGAGATCCTTAGTCGTTCAGATCCCGAGATTGGATACGGAGAATCTGCGGTGAGAGTGGAGCATTTTTTATAATTTTTTGCTTTCGTTACAAAAGAGATTAAATAGAGAGATTAGTTAGGAGATTTGTTGATTATAGTTTGGGATTTGTGTTAATTTAACCTCTAAGCATCGTTTTTCTGCTAATCTGTTTTCGTTGGCGAACGATCTTCATGCCGTTTTTTTTTTGTTTCTGCTGTTTCAGTTTCTAATGTTATGCGCAGCACGTGGTTTAACATTTTCCATCGATTTTTTTTTAAGAATGATGGATGATTCGGTTCAGTTCGGTTCGGTTCTTTCTCTCAAACGTAACATTCAAAATTTCTGAATTATACTCGAATTTTTTGCAACTAAACCGAATTTTATAAAACTCCTGAAAAACTGAAAATTTCTTAAAAAAATCTAAAAATTTTTTCTAACAAAAATCAAAGTCAAACCTAAAAATTGATGGTATTAATTTAGTACAAATTTTAAAATACCAAATAAACCGTTACCGAATCGAACCGCTAAAATTCTGAACCGAATCCTGAAAATGCGTCCACCTCTATAAAAAAAATTTACGAATTTTATTTTTTTAAAAATCTATGAAAATTTTCTTAAGAAAATCTAATTTTTTTAATGAAAATCGAAACCGAACCGAAACGAATAATATGCGTTATTAATTTGGTTTAAATTTTAAAATATCAAATAAACCGTTCCCAAACCGAACCGTTAAAATTCTAAACCAAATCCCGAAAAATACCTACATCTATAAAAAAAATTACGAATTTTATATTTTTTTAAAAAATCTATAAAAATCACTTGTAACTTCTATATAAAATGATGAATTAAAAAATTACGATTTTTTTAAAAAAAATTCTATAAAAATCACTTGTAACTATCGTTCATATTCTCATATATTCTGCTAGTTCAGTTCTCATATTTTCACGGAATTTTTTAAAAAAAAAATTCAAGGGATTGGCTTTGTTTATTTTAGTCAGGATACTATAACAATAAAAGTACCCAAATATATTATCCATTTTCATTGATAATAATAATGCATATATTATTAAAAAACAATTTTTAACATTCGTGTATACATATAAAATTTATTTATAATAATAATAATTTTTTATTTCATTGTAATTTATGTGGGTTAGCAGTAGAAGAGGGAGGCACTGAAAGGGAAATCGAAATTTCATTAAACCGAAATGCTAATTCCATAAAGGGTACAAGCATAATAACATTAATAATTTAAATTTGATAATGCTTAATTTTTTATGAAATCAATCTGTTCTTTTTTTTTTTAAATGATAAACTGAAACGAGTTATTTACAAGATTTGGAAGAACAATACAACATAGAGGCTGATGAAGATGAAGATAAATCTCTTCATGTCTCCCTTGGCTTCTGTCTTAAGCAATGTTCTTCCTGCCCTGCGACCAGATCGGATTCGCTGGAATTCGTTTGAATGCCTTCACGCCCAATGGATTGTTCTTGCTCTGCAAATAAAAAAAATACACCCGTTAACCCGAGTCAGAAACCCGATTTCACGATCGTAAACGCCTCGGTTTTCTGAATCCGAAAGCTCGATTTCTTCCTTACCATAAGGCAGGTTCCTTGCTGGACGTTGCAGACAGGATAATCGTGAGGGCAGCAGCTGTAGTTGTCCTCACAGCAAGTGGCGGCTTCCAACGGGCAACATCCCCAGGCGAGGCAGTACTTTCCGTACTGGAACAGACAGCAGCAAGTGCTGCTCTCGGGACACGTGTAGTAATTGTCGCAAACGGTCGGAGGCTTCACTGGAGATGGCGGGGAAGGTCCCGGGTTTGGCGGGTTCTGACCCTTCTTGATCGGGTACGATGCTTCCATCGCGATTCCGCATTTACCCGTCGAAGCTTCGATGTTCCGTGCCATCTTTATGTATCCGCTCTCTCCCCAGCTTTTCCCCCACGAGTTTCTCACGATCCAGTAGTCTTTTCCGTTCTCGGTTCCGTACCCTACAGCTACAACCCCATGGTCTAGCTCTGTTCCACAGATTCCATCGAAAACACCCTACGGATACAGCATTAACGCAGTGAGAAAGATGCAACCTTGGATGCTCGATATTCACTCACGATCTGATAGACTCGTTCTTTCTTACCGAGTTATAGAGCTGGAATGCGCGGCCACCGGCCTCGATGGCGACACTAACAGGCTGATTAGCAACTGCCTTCTTCAGGGCTTGCTCATCGTTGACGGGTACATCCTCATAGGAATCAATGGTAACCACCTTGGCGTTTTTCTGCAACCAGAGAGAGAGGGAGAAGAGCAAATCTATAAGAGAGAGATTTTTCGGCTATGCCGCTCGATTGCCATTGGAGGGAAGGGAAGCTGAGTACTGACCCTGTTCTGATCACAACGACCATCAGAACCCTTGTAGGGGTAATCCTTATCGGTGTCAATACCACCATTGTTGATGATGAAATCAAAGGCGTAGTCCATGAGACCTCCATTGCAACCTTGGTTGTATGATGTGTCACAGTCAACCAGCTCTTGTTCCGACAACGAGATCAAGTCTCCTGTCACAATCTTGTTTATGCCCTCAACGGCTCCAATCGCTGAGAACGCCCAGCAACTCCCTTCATTTACCAAAAAAAAATAAGTTAGAAAATTATCAGCTTCAAGAAGCATCACCCATTAGCGACATGTGCCATGGTCTGATATCTCCATCTCGGCAAGAGATTTGAATGCAGACAAAATGATAGTTAGCCAACTTTTTCCATTACCACTTTAAAGGCGGGCAGGGACCAGGGACATTATGAGGCATCGCAATCAAATCAAGAAACGATTTTTATTCACTTGCACGATTCAACTACTCACGAGAAGAGGGTTTGACGAACTAAGCATGCAACCCCCAATAAATCACCAATTATCGGCACTGCCCACTTTTTAATTTCTTGATTCTTAATCTACCTAACGAGCAGTTAGGACTAATTAATCAGTGTTTGATTTCAAGAAGTAATCATCGTCTCAAAGCTCCAAGAAGTCAAAAGTGGGACCAACCCATTGTTCCCTGAGCAGCCATTCAAGAATCCAAGAGATTAAACAAAAGGCGAAACAGAGAGAACAGTCACAAAAATATCTTCATATTTGTCTTCACTAAATACCCAACGGAATCCCGATTTGGAAAACGTTGTTGATGATCTTCTGAAGATTCAAATTCCAACAAGGGTTTTTTCTCAATCGATCCAAAACGAAGTAGTTAGATCTATCCAATAATCGAGGGACCGTATTGGTATTTTTTTTAGCTCATAAACACTCAAGAATTTCAAAATCCCTAAACAAAACGTAAGAAGAAACGATTGGAGAATTCGGGGGGGGGGGGGGACCCC